>NW_027529494.1:59773-80462 GCF_008692635.1 Crocuta crocuta | reverse complement strand
TATTCTTTATTTTTTATTCTCTTTTTAATTTAAATCCAAGTTAGTTAATATGTAGTGTAATAATGATTTCAGGAGTAGAATTTAGTGATTCATCACATATACATATAACACCCAGTGCTCATCCCAACAAGTGTCCTCCTTAATGCCCATCACCCATTTAGCCCATCCCCCTACCCAACATTCCTACCAGCAACCTTCAGTTTGTTCTCTGTAGTTAAGAGTATCTTATGGATTGCCTCCCTTTCTTTTTATCTTATTTGTCCTTCCATTCCCCTATGTTCATCTGTTGTGTTTCTTAAATTCCACATATAAGTGAAATCATATGATATTTATTTTTCTCTGATTTATTTTACTTACTCTAATACACTCTAGTTCCATCGACATTGTTGCAAATGGAAAGATTTCATCCTTTTTGATCACCACACACACACACACACACACACACACACACAACATCTTCTTTATCCATTAGTCAGTCAATGGACATTTGTTTGGGCTATCGTCATAATTTGGCTATTGTTGATACCGCTGCTATAAACATTGGGGTGCGTGTGCCCCTTTGAATCAGCATTTTTGTATCCTTTGGATAAATAAGTAGTAGTGCAATTGCTGGGCCATAGGGTAGTTCTATTTTTAACTTTTTGAGGAACCTCCATACTGTTTTCCAGAGTGGCTGCACCAATTTGCATTCCCACTAACAATGTGAAACAGTTTCTCTTTCTCTGCATCCTCACCAACACCTGTTCTTGCCTGAATTGTTAATTTTAGCCATTCTAACAGGTGTGAGGTGGTATCTCATTGGGGTTTTGATTTGTATTTCCTTGATGATGAGTGATGTTGAGCATCTTTTCATGTGTCTGTTAGCCACCTGGATGTCTTCTTTGGAAAAGAGAGTATTTAATAAATAGGAATTGGAATGCTTATGAGAGTGCAGGTTGGAAAAGCATTGTTGTCAAATATTTGCCCACAGCTTCATTCATTTGCCTTCAATCCACTGAACTATCTCTAGTGTGTATGGCACTGTGCTAGATCTTCACTCCCTCCATTTGTCCTCTGAGGCCTTTTGGATAAGACTGTGAGTTCTGAAGTCCTGATGACTAGCTTGGACTACTAGCTCTGCCAATTTCCTGGCTGTGTGACCTGTGTGAATGTCTTGGTGGAATTTTACTTTCTTTATCTGAAGAATGGGTACAAATTGCAGTACCCACTTCGCTGAACTATAATAAGGACTGAATGATATGATGCATGCAAAGGACTTAGCATGGATTAATGTTTAATAAAGGCTGGCTGCTATTGTTATTATTCAGCCTAGCCCCACCCTGCCATTCCAATCTCAGGGCTCTGAACCTTTCAGCATTAGCTCCTCTTTCTCCTATTTGTTCACCACATTGCCCTGGTGTTCCTGATTTGCATTATGCAGTTCTATCTGCTCTCAATCTCTTCTTTCACTTTAGCTATTCCTATTCTTTTTTCAGAGCCCAGCTCTCCTCCCAACCTCCCTGCTGGAAGCTTCTGCTTCCCTACCCGTTTCCTGAATGATTTCTTTCTTTTATGAACTCTCCCACCTTTAAGAAATAGAACCTATAGTGTAATTTGAAGTGGCTCATTCCCTGTTTCATGTGGGTATGTCTGATCCCTCTCCTATTGATGCTAAGTTTCTTAAGGGAAGCATTGCCTGTGTCTCCTGATTTGTCTTCTCTGTAGGTATAACAAGTTCTAGAACTCCACTCCCAGGAAGGTAGTGTGGTAGAGTGGATGAATGGAGTCAGAGATGCCTGGATTCCAATTCTGCCTCCTCCAAACTGTGACCTTGGGCAAGATACCCAACTGCACTGAGATTTCTGTTTCCTCATCTATAAACTGAAGAAGTGTCTCTCCTCCCCCACCCTGCCAGTGTGGTGAGGGTTAAATGAGATCATAGAAGTAAAATGCTTAGTCTTTTGCCTGACACATTAAGTGCTCAATACCTGTTTGCTGCTGCTGCTGCTGCTGTTATTATTATTACCAGGCACTCTGAGATAATAGATGCTTGTCTAGTGCAAAGTCCTAATGAGAATTGACCTGCCCCAGTAGGTCAGCATCACATCGTAGTTAAGACCATGAACTCTAGTACAAGACTACTTGGGTTTGAACCCTAGTTCTGCCGCAAAGCACTGGTGTGACCTTGAGCAAATTATTCAATCATTCTGTGTCTCAATTTCCCCATCTAATTTTTTAAATGTTTATTCATTTTTGAGCGAGAGAGAAAGAGCGAGAGCAAGAGAGAGAGAGAGAGAGAGGGAGAGAGAGAGAGGAAGAGAGAGAGAGAGAGTAGGAGCAGGGGAAGGGCAGACTGAGAGGGAGACACATAATCTGAAGCAGGCTCCAGGCTCTGAGCTGTAAGCACAGAGCCTGATTCAGGGCTCAAACTCACAAACTGCAAGATCATGACCTGAGTTGGAGTCAGATGCTCAACAAACTGAGCCACCCAGGTGCCCCTCAATTTCCCCATCTAAAAAATAGGACAACAATAGCACCTACCTCATAGTATTGTTCTAATACAGGTTACATGCTTAGAATAGTATTCTGTATCTTGTATGTATGTACGGAAGTTTGCTTCGGTGCTTGTTTTAGTATTCCTGCCCAGGGACTCTGGGACCATACATAGGCCTGTAGTTTTCTGGCAGGTGCTCCTTTCTAATAGTTTATTTAGACATGTCCAAGGTGACCAAGACCAAGAGAGACTGCTCTGGGTCCAGGGACTGTTATCATATTTCAGAACTGGCCAAAAGTCAGTAGATCACCATGATCTTAAATCTGAAGTGTCATAGGTTTACATTTAGGGGAAATTCTAAAACCTACTAGGAATTAAGAATCAATGATATGAATGAGGCAACACAATTAGATACCACAAGGCTCCCAGTTGTATACCTACCCTCTGCTCTCCCAAACAAAAGTCAGTGCCAGGGACAAGGGAGGACTGAGGGCCAAATGATCAACTTGGAAAATCACCTACCCACCCCAGCTCTTCAGTTCCTAAGATCTGAAGGGATGCAAAAAAAGAGCCTTTTATTTCTCGGCACCTGGGCTTTGCAACCTGAACTTCAACCCTGGGGTAAGTATACTGGATAGAGCTGAAGAGTCATCACAGACCCTGTCAGAGTTGAGTTACTTTTCTAGGATATTGCAAATCAGTGACCTTCTTTACTTGCCCTCAGAGACAAAAAATGTCCTAGCCGCCCCGTCCCCACCCCAATCACTTCAAATCATTATCTGCTGTTCTGTGCTTTGCCATTTCTGATCATTTTTCTCTTTTCCTCATCAGACTCTTGTTAGTTTTGCTCCTAATAAAAAGGTCCTGAGTAAGCTGGGAGCAGCCTTGCCATGCTCAGGGAACATGGAATCCAAGGAGGCAGGCATCTGGATCAATAAAACGTTGATACCCACGCGTTCAATTCTTTTCCTGACATTTTGCTTCAGATTTGAAAGTGGTGGGTGGTCTCTTGCAAATGGCTTTGAGCTTTCCTACAGGTCATGTCCTGAATGAGAATTATGGGCAGAGGAGCAATTTGCGTTGAGTTTAGATGTCCACAAAGTGGTAAATTGGGCCTTTGACGTTGCCATGGAAACCCTATTTGCTTATGAAATAAAATGGGTAAGTGCAGGGAGGGCAAAGTGATTCCAGGAATTTGATTAGAAAACTAGCCTAGTGATGCTTAGAGGAAGAACGGGTGAGCTTTGGAACAACAACATCATGTCTGTTGATCATTCTAGTGTTTTAAAGAGATTATTGATTATTCTTGTAAATAAATACTAAAGTTTACCAGGCTATAATTTCTCCTTCTTTTGGTTAGTCAATCTATTCCATCTTCTAGAAAGTTATACAGGGAATACAATCAGTGGCTGCTATTGATTAGAGCTCATTGGCAAAAACTCTGAGTGTCAAGGGCAGCAAGTTACTTGCAAGGCTGACTTATTTCATAGGGGGACGTAACAATAAAGTAGACAGTGAGAGAGTCTTGACTTCAAGTCTTAGATCTACCACTTAGTCTGTAACCCTGGGCAACCTAATCCTCTCAACTGGTAAAAAGGGGATTGTTGTTGAATTGAGAGACACAGTGATGATGATTATGATTTCTACTATCATTACTGTTATTGGCTGGGTCAAAAAGAGACTGGAGTTGCATTTCTGAGAAAACTTGAGAGGCTATTTGATTTCCATACTGAAAATATGGGAATATACCAAGTTGTTCTGGAGAAAGGTAGAGGGCAGATCAACTTCCAGATAATCAAACAGACTGCTGAAAATCTATGGCATATCAAAAAATGTCACCTTTTTTTGAGCCAGCTCATGGTCAACTTCTTCTCCCAGGCCAATCTCTGCCATCTCAGGTTGGTCTTTCAACTTGTTCAACAGCTCTGCCTTAGCCACCGAAATATTATAATAAGCTGAGTAAGAGGTAGGGATCCCTGGGGCCCCCAGAGGAGGCGAGAAGTGCTGAAATTCTTGTCTGTGGAAACAAAGAATGACCATTTGAGCACCTCCATTGAGAGGCTCCTGACCTTTATACTTCTTGATTTCCCCATTTGTAAAAATGGGACCCTGCTTCGCCAATGGAGCTATGAAATAAGGAAATAATGGACCAGGAAGCACTGTTGAAATGTAAACAGGCCACATGAAGGTTTCCTAGAAGCCAAGTCAAGGCCAACTTTGAGAATGAGGGAGGCTATTTCTATACCCGTGACTTCCACAGGTAGGGGAACTTCTTAGGAGATGATTTGGTTTGGTCATCACACCACTAGGATCCAAAAAAACTGGAAGGTCCCCAAAATTCTGGGCTTCTGATTTTCCATGATTCCCCTGGGTTCATGGCTCCAGAGTATGAATCTCCAGGGAAGGAGTAGGTGGTAGAGATATGGCTGAGACCTCAGCTATTCATCCTCCAAGACTGTTGACCTCCCTCTTACCCACCCCAGACCCCCACCTGCTCCCGCTGTATCTAGTCTGCTTGCTTACAAAGGCACCCTGTAGCTTTCCTGGACACTCTCATCATTTCTTCTTTCTTGATGGTGCCATTTCTGCTTGAAACGGCCCTTCCACTGCAGATCTCCCACAGCAAAGAGGTCACCCATGACCTCAGCAGTGGTCACCATGTTGGAGGCTGGGGTTAACACCCCTGCCAGGGACTTATCACAGCCTACCACATCTCTCATGAGCTCTTCTGAGACTCCCTGTGAGGCAGGCCTTCGGCCTGGGAAGGGATAGCATCTCTCCACTTCTGGCATATCCCCAGTGGCCCCAGCCTCCTCCATGGTTGCAGAATGAAATGGGGAAAAATTGGAACCAGTGGCACCCAGGGGCTTGACAAGTGGAGTGGCAGACCCTGTTGTCTTGGGTTCACTGAAGCCCGTGGGGCTAAGGTGCTGTTTCTCAGAGCCCCAGCCCGTGAAAGAGAACTGCTCCTCAGGAAAGAAGTAGCTCTGGCTCCATGCTGGCTTGGGTTTAGAATCTTCTGCCATCAAGGCTTCTGGTCTGGCGTGAGGAAGGAAATAAAAAGAAATACTTCAATGTCAGGTTTCAGTGATGGAAGGGCAAATAATTCCAGCCATGGTTTATGCAAGAGGGATGCCCACCCTCAGTATATTCTTGTTGTCTACCAGTCACCCCTACCCTCCACCTGTCTGTGTCACTGCCCCTTTGCTAACCTCTAGCTGTTTGAAAGGAAAAATAGGAGAAACTCATTAGTCATTTTTGCAGCTACTTGCAGCTCTTAGATGAAGGTCAAAAATAACGGTTTAAAAGGCGCCACAGCTGTTTACGGATTCATGCTATGCTGTTTCCTAATTCATCACACAAAAGAAACTTGGATATGCCAATATTTCTCATCTGAGGTATTCATTTTACATGTAGGTTTTTAAGCTAATAACACTAATAGATGAGCAATAGTAGCTACTATTCACACAGTGTGTACCATGCCCTAGAAGCTGTCCTAAGGTGTGTGTGTGTGTGTGTGTGTGTGTGTGTGTGTGTAGATATAGCTATAAAATTTAATGGTCATGACAACCATTTTATAGATAAGGAACATGAGACACTGAGAGGGAAAGTGAGTTCACCACCGTCACCAGACACTAAATGATAGACCCATGATTTAGACTAGGTGACCTAACTCCAGAATCTATGTTTTTAGCCACAATGATATACTGCCAAAGGGACAACTTGATATCATATAAAACTTTTCATGTAAGGGCTTTTCTGGCTGGACTATATCTATGTTAGCAGACAAGAAAGAACATTCTGGAGGCAATATGAATGTATGAACTTAAGGAGTTCTTATCTCTAAGAAAAAATACTTAGGACATGTGTGAGAGTTCTGGCTCAGAAATTCCTGAAGGAAAGCACAGAATTAAGGGGAATAGGATGAGGCTGTATGTCAATTATATCTCAATAAAACTGGAATTTTGTTTTGTTTTGTTTTTGGTGCACCTGGGTAGCTCAGTCAGCTAAGCATCTGACTTCTGTTCAGGTCGCAATCTCACAGTGAGTTCAAGCCCCATGTTTGGCTCTGTACTGACAGCTCAGAGCCTGGAGCCTGCTTTGGATTCTGTGTCTCCCTCTCTCTGCCCCTCCGCCACTCCCCTCTCTCTCTCTTCTTTCTCTCTCTCCCTCTCTCAAAAATAAACATTAAAATTTTTTTAAAAACTGGAAATATTTTTAAAAGGATATGCTAATTATAGACTCAGTTCACAGCAGACACAGCTCTGCACCATGTTACAGTGTATCATATTAGGCACCATGTGTCCTAGTGCTACTTTCCTCATAATATCCACTAATAGGGCAGGGGTTACAGGAGATCTTTGAGACCATAATCTGCATTTGATAATGAACATTGAAGCAAAAATCAGATTCCTCCTGCAGAATATTGAAAGGAAATACATGGAGTTCAGGAAGCATACTATACCTATACTTGAACCAGAGTTATGAGACTTAAGCAACACTTGGGAATTCCACTAACCCGCTCCTACATGTATCATAGTGTTTTGTAACTCAGTAGTAGGTGGGTTACAGAGATACTCTGGTTTGATTTGGCTGAACTTTGGATGTTTTTGGATTTTTTTTTTTTTGCATTTTAGATTCAAAATATGTATCTACTTGATCCTAACATTTCTCTCTTATGGAAGCTTTTTTGTTTAGTTTTTTAAAAATGTTTACTTATTCTTGAGAGAGAGAGAGACAGAGCACAAGTGGGAGAGGGGCAAAGGGAGGGAGACACAGAATCCGAAGCAAGCTCCAGGCTCTGAGCTGTCAGCACAGAGCCCAACACAGGGCTTGAACTCACAGACTGCGAGATCATGACCTGAGCCAAAGCTGTACACTTAACTGACGGAGCCACCCAGGTGCCCAACAATTTTTTTTAAAATTTTAAATTATTATTTTCAGAGAGAGAGAGAGAACGCAAGCACAGGTGGGGGAGGAGTGGAGAGAGAGGGAGACAGAGAATCTGAAGCAGGCTCCTGGTTCTGAGCTGTCAGCACAGAGCCTGATGCGGGGCTCGAACTCAAAGACTGTGAGATCATGACCTGAGCGGAAGACAGACGCTTAACTGACTGAACCACTCAGGTGCCCCTCCTTTACAAAATCTTTTTTTTAAATTTTTTAAAAATTTCTGAGAGAGAGAGAGAGAGAGACAGACAGCATGAGTAGGGGAGGCTCAGAGAGAGAGAGAGATACAGAATCTGAAACAGGCTCTAGGCTCTGAGCTAGCTGTCAGCACAGAGCCCGATGCGGGGCTTGAACTCACAAACTGAGGTCATGACCTGAGCCACAGTCGGATGCTTAACCTACTGAGCCACCCAGGTGCCCCCCTCCCTTACAAAATCTTAAAGCCACTTCCTTCTGTTTAGAACCCTATGTTCTCCAAGGGTCTGGAATAAGATCTTGAAGAGCCCAGAGATCGTATGAGGATGCAATGGGCACAGTGAACCAGACGGCCTGGGTTCTGGCTACCAGCGATCTTCTGCAGGGTCCTTGTAATTCCTCATTCTAAAAGATGTAGCACACCAATGATATCTATTTCATAGGTTAGTTGTGAAGATTAAATCGATCAACACATAAAAGTGCTTACTTTTAGAACAATGCTTAGCACATAGTAAGCAGGCCAAAAATATTAGTTATGTTGGGAATATTGCTGTTCCTTAAATCTACAGCATTCAAAGAAGCATCTATAATTGAATTTTTTGCAGCCACAAGCTAGGGCTGTGTGCAAACAAATGTTTCCCCTCACATCCCATAGTCATTAAAAGAAATAAATCTCTGGAACAAGTTATAAGATCTCTAGTAACAGCAGTTTTCTTCTCTCTGGCCAAGGGGCCAAGGTGAATGGAGGTACATGAAGCAGGAAGGACTAGGAGGCTCAAAGGGGCAAGTCTGGGGCCTGCAACTACTACCTGTTATACGCACTGCCCTATAGGCGGCACGAAAGCCTGGTGAAGTCCCAGCCTACTGCAAGAACAAGATCTCTCTGAGAGAGGCTGCCTAGGGTGGCAAATTAAGCATAGATTTTTGAGCCATACAGATCTAGCTTTGGAATTTTGTCATGCAATTTTGAGTTAGTTAGTCCCTTAACTTCCTTAGCTTTAGTTTTCTCCTCTGTCAAATATGAATAATTAATGGTCCACAGTCATATGAAATGACTAGCAGTGTCTGGCACACAGCAAATGCTTAATACATATTCGACCATTCATTTATTCATTCTTTCTTCTGAAATGTTAAGTGCCTACTATGTGCTAGGTCACCTTCCCCTCTCTCTGCTGTGGCCATTACAATCACAATCACTTTCCACAAAATGTTTTCTAATTACAGTAAGAACACTTCCTGGCTAGATGGACACTTGAGAAGCAGCTGGTAGGGATCTGATAAGAGATTCTCACAGTGTCTAGGAGCCAAGCCCTGTAGTGCCTTGCTGGTGGCACCTTATGCCAGAAAACTTCTCACCTAGCTCTAGATAGCCCAGATCCCAGTAAAGGATTTGTGTGTCAGTAAAAGACATGATAACAAGGTACTTCTAAATGTTTTATTATTTTTGAGAGAGTGCAAGAGGTGGAGGGGCAGAGAGAGAGGGGACAGAGGATCTGAAGCAGGCTCTGCGCTATCATCACAGAGCCTGATGCAGGGCTTGAACTCACAAACCTTGAGATCATGACCTGAGCTGAAGACGGAAGCTCAATGGACTGAGCCACCCAGGTGCCCCAACAAGGTACTTCTAATAGCAACAAGTCTCAGGCAAATTCCTTCTGTAAAGGGATTTAAAGAAAGCACTTCTGGGATAGATACTGGACACCCCCACCCCCACTGGAGCACAGGCTGAGTTTTCAGCAGGATGACTGTCAGAGTTGAGGCCCAAGCTATTCTGCTTTGGACCCAAGCAGACAACCAGGCATTACAGGGCATGCAGATGAGCACTGGCACAGAGAAGTGGACACCAGTAGTCCTGGGGCTAGACTACGCTTCTGCTTTGGCCTCCCTGCCCAGGCAGCTCACCCCATCAACTACCACCTATTGCCCACTGAGGTAAATGCAAAGAGGTGGGGGTACAACGGTGGTGGGGAGAGTGGAGAACATGGAAGAGGAAAAGAGTGCCCTTAACTGTTATAAGGAATAAGCAGGGCATAAAGGGTACAGCCCCAGGCACACCTTTGCTGCTGGGGATTGGGGAAGAGCTTAGAAGCAGAGGCCGGTCAGGTTGTGAGCTGGTCTCTTGTTCTAGAGAGCAAGCAAAAGAAAAAGGCAGGAAAGGGCTTGAGCCAGGTTTTTGGGAAATGCCATGAGAAAACAAGGGTTTATGCCCTCTGACTCAGGGTCACCTGGGTGGCTCAGTTGAACATCTGACTTTTGATTTTGGTTCAGGTCATGATCTCTCAGTTTGTGAGTTCGAGCCCTGCATTGAGCCCTGCATTGAGCTCTGCATTAAGTGTGGAGGGTGCTTGGGATTCTCTCTCTCTCCTTCTCTCTGCCCCTGCCCTTCTCTCTCTCTCAAAAATAAACAAACTAAAAAAATTAATGCTTAAAGCCTGAAACTGATGCATACCTTAAAGACAAACTAAGGAATAAGATAGCATTTTGATAGTGATATTTAATAACACCAGCAACCACCATTTACTGAGCACCTACTATGAGCTACATGTGGGGCTCTCTGCTTTATATAGATTATCCTCTATTTACAGCAACTGTGTAGAATAGGTATCGTCATGCCCATTTTCCTGGTGATAAAAATGAAGCTGGGAACAGTTTAATTCATTGACTAAAGGTCATACAGCCGGCAAATTATGGAGGTGAAATGCAAACTCATGTTGCAGCCTCTTCTTTCATAAGCACTTACTTGGGGGAATCAGTGGTCTCCTTCTCTGATGTCCTCCAAAGCCCACCAATACCATAATAGCAAGGGTGCTGAGCCTTTTCAGGTTGAGAGCCCAAGTGGCCCCTTGTTGAAGGCAGGAAATCGCTGGAATGGAGACCAAAGGACTCTTGCTCTGTTGAGAGGCTTTGTGAGCCCTGCCTTGAAGCCTCCAGGTTGCCAAAGCCTGAGGGTTGTGGCTGCTCTAGGACCTCTTCAGGATTGAGGGCACCAGTACCAGTGGTTTCTGAACTGAAATACTGGGGTGGCAGCTCCTCCTCCTCTCCCTCCTCTGCCCCTTCCTCCTCTTCCTCCTCTTCTTCCTCCTCTTCCTCCTCCTCCTGTTGCTGCTGTTGTTGCTGCTGCTTCTGCTGCTGCTGCTGGGCTGCACGGAAAAGCCTGTACTTCTCCCAGTTGGGAGGAGGAGGGCGAGGAGGAGGAAAGGCCTTCTTCCTGGCTCCCAGAGGATCTGGCTGGGTCTCAGCTTTGGTAAAGAGCTCCCTCCTATGCTGCCCCCAGGCCCGGGAGCTCTGGGGCTCCAAGCTGATATGGCTCTCTGAGAAAGCACGGTTGCGCAGTGGGCGGGGCATGGAGGCCATGGAGCTCCCCTCCTCATAAACAGAAGTTTCCTCTGTTTTTTTTGAGGAGTGCTTGAAGTCTCCAAGAAGGTCAAGGGAAGACACTGCTCGGTAGCTTGACAAGTCCAGTGCTGGGTTTTCAAGGCAAGGATGGAAAGGAGTTGCCCACGAAAAGCTAGCCTTGGGATGAGCCATTTCCCTGCAAAACAGCAAGATGAGTATTGTGTAAAACAAGCAAGTTGCAGATGGCCCCGTATTTTGGATAAAATCATTTATTTATAGTTTACAAGGGCCTGAAAACAATGCAAATATACGTGGTAGATGCAATAATAAGAATAGTAATTCTAACACATAATATTGATAGCTAACACTTATTTTTTTTTAATTTTTTTAAATGTTTTATTTATTTCTAGGAGAGAGAGAGAGAGACAGCATGAGCAAGGGAGGGTCAGAGAGAGAGGGAGTCACAGACTGAAACAGGCTCCAGGCTCTGAGTTGGCAGTCAGCACAGAGCCCGACGCGGGGCTCGAACCCACGAACCACGAGATCATGACCTAAGCGAAAGTCGGACACTTAACCGACTAAGCCACCCAGGCGCCCCAGATAGCTAACACTTATTGAGTATGTACCAAATGCAGGTACTGTTTTAAGTGATTTCCCTGTTTTAACTTAGTTAATCCTCACAATAACCCTAGAAGGTAGCTATTATTATTGTCATAATTATATAGCCAGGAAAACTGAGGCATGGGTTGTTTAAATTGCTCAAGGTCGTAAAGCTAGTAAGTGGTAGAGTTAGGATTTGAACCTGGACAGTCTAGCTCCAAAGTTTGGATACATACACTGTGCCCACTCTGTAGCACTCAGATGGAATGTGTTGTACAAGTCTGATTATCCTGTTTCATTGTTTTTGTTTTCTTTGTTTTTAATCATAAAAATTTTTAAATATTTAGAAACAGAGATTGTTATAATAAATATTCATGTTTCCACCTACTGACCATGATTAGCACATTTTATACCCTACCATCTGTACTTTATGATTTTTAAAGAAATGCTAATAGCCTTTGTTTCACTCCCCACTTCTATTCCCCTGCTGCCTCTCCAGATGCAAGCTATATCATGAATATGACGTTTTCTGTTCATGCNCGAGATCATGACCTAAGCGAAAGTCGGACGCTTAAGCGACTAAGCCACCCAGGCGCTCCTGTTTATGCTTTTATATTAGCACCAAAAAATATTAAACAGACAATTCACAAATGTCTGTTACTTGGGGTTTAAAATAGATCCTCCTAATGCAATTCTCATTAGAATTCTCAACAGGAAGTTTCAACTATAGCATTTTTTTATTAACCTGCAAAATAAAGTTAAGATATAATATTAAAAAGTATTTTGCTACAGAAGAAATGAGGGTAAAGGATTAAGCATATTATAAGGCAATTATAATTAAAACAGTGTGTACTGATGAACAGAATGAAAACTCCAGAAACATATCAAGCTATCTATAAAAACATAGTATATANNNNAGAATTAAGTGTGTGTGTGTGTTTGTGTGTGTGTGTGTGTGTGTGTGTGTTTTAGTATATGTATGTGTATACATGTATATATAGTATATGTTTATAAGAAAGAAACACTATGAGAAAATTAAATCACCTGTGAGGCAAAATGAGATTCTTATAAGCAATAGAAAAAATATTCATAGGTGGGTCCCATTCTATTCACCTCTGTCAACTGCAGATTGTCTGGGAGCTACATTAAATATGGTAAAAGGAAAAAAGTAAAAAATTTATTGTAATAGACAAAATTGTACCACTTCAACATGTGTTGTTTTGAAAAATACATTGTTTTAAAAATCTCAAACAAATATTCAAAGAAAGAAGTACAGGTTTATTTAAATATGTGTAAAAATATGTATAAAAAGGCAAACCTCTGCCTAATAAAGAGTGACCAAAGTCAAAGGACATCTCTTTAGTCTCAGAGTATAAAGAGTTAAGCCCTCTATACCAGAAGATCTGGCTTCCTGCTGTAGCCTGTGAGCAATCAACATCATGCTAAGTAAGTACTGTCTAGTGACAGGAAATTCCAGCAGTTCAATTAAATCATCAGACAGAATACCCATTCAATAGTCATGTTGAAGACTGAGAATATTTCTTTAAAAAATAATAATACACAAGCTCAGATACAATGAAGAACAAAATTTCTTTCACTTAGCTAATCTCCAGTCCCCATCCTGGCTAGCTCATCACTCACATGGATCAGAAATTCACATCTATAGTCTCTTCTCATTTGGGCCTTTGCCACCCTATCATTATTTCGGATTATAACAACTCCTTGTGTGCAAACTGTTCCACCTGCCATTTTCTCCATCGGAAACAAACAAACATAGTAGTGACTGGAAAATAAAAGAATGGCAAATGCTATAAGCAGCAGTCTTTCCTGACCACCTTATCTAAACTAGAGATGACTTATCCTTAACTATCCTTTTTCTATTTTGTTCTTTCTCAGGACATATATCCCCACCTAATATTATATCACATGCCTAATTTTACTGTTTTATTTTGTGCTCTACTAACTAAAATGTAAGCTTCACAAGAGCAGAGATCTTGTGTGTTTAATTTATCTAGTATCTAGTGCCTGGCACACAGTAGGTATTTAATAAATATTTAATAAATGAATTAATGAACAGGAATACCATATGATCCAGTAATTCTACTACTGGGTTTTTATCCAAAGAAACTGAAAACACTAGTTTGTTTTCAATATATGTACCTTTATGTTCACTGTAGCATTATTTACAATAGCCAAGATATAGAAGCAAGCCAATTGTCTTCAGTAGGTGAATGGATAATGAAAACAGATAAATGGATAAAGAAGATGAATGGATAAAAAAAAGATGGTACGTGCACACACACACACACACACACACACACACACTCAGGAATTTTACACAGCCATAGAAAAGGATGAGATCTTGTCATTTGCAACAAGAGGGAGCTAGAGGGTATTATGCTGAGTAAACTATGTCATATAGAGAAAGATAAATATCATATGATTTTCTTCATATGTTGAATCTAAAAAACAAAACAAACAAAGAGCAGGAATTGACCCATAAGTACAGAAAACAACCTGATGGTTGCCAGAAGGGTGCAAGTGGGGGTTGAGGGGATGAGCAAAATGGGTGAAGGAAAGTGGGAGATACAGACTTCCAGTTACTTTTGTGAGCATACCATAATGTATAGACTTCTCAAATCACTTTGTTGTACACCTGAAGCTAATGTAACATTGTGTATCAACTATACTTCAATAAAAAATAAAATAAATTAATTCATGCCAAAAATGAAAAAACAACATCCATGATATACATAGCAAAAAAAGTTGAATTAAAGGCAAAAATCAACAAATAAGACAAAGAAGGGTGCTATAAATTAGTAGTTAGAATGTACGACTAACATCTAACTACCCTGAATATTTATGTATCAAATAACATAGGATCAAAATTCAGAAAGCAAAATCCATAGGAAATGAAAAGGCAGGAAAAAATGAGAAACTATGAGACTGTTTCAGCTGATGACAGACATGACAGTCAAAACAAAGATAATGGGAACATTTCAACTTCTTTATTTTCAAGGGTCAATTGAACCTTTTTTAAATTGACTACATATTAAGCCAAAAAGTGAAAGAAGTACGACTACAGCACCTACTCACAACACAACAATACTAGAAATTACTAACAAAAATGAGAAATTTTTCTATGTATTTCTAGTAATAGAAAATAAAAGGGAAAAAATATCCTCCCCTCTAGTCAAAGAAGTTCTCATCTGAAATTGTAGAATGCCTAGAAAATAACAACAAGGAAAATATCAGAACCTAGAGAATATGACCAATTAAAGCAGTGGTCAAAGGAAAATATGAAGCCTTTGATGCTTACACTAATAAATAAGAAGAAATTAAAATAATTGAATTAAGTATTGAGCAAAAGAAGTCAAGAGCCACAAAGATCAACCCAAATAAAGCAGAAAGAGAACTGATAGCAGAAATTAATACACTGGGAAATAAATGGTAGAATTAATAATTAAAGCCAAAAGCTACTTCTTCAAAAGAAAACATAAAACAATAAAAAAGATAAACCACTTGCTAATCTAATTAAAACCACCAAATGCACAAAATTAGAAATGGAGAAACAACCACGGTTACAGAGTAAATGAAAAGAGTAGGAGAATAATTTGCTCTACTCTATGAAAACAAATTTGAAAACTTAGAATGGTTTTCTAGGAAAACAAAAATTACCAAAATCGATTGCTGAAGAATGAGGGTATCTAAACCCACCTGTTAACCATAGGAAAAATGTTGATAAATTTGACAAAAGAAGATAGCACACTCATATAGTCTTGCTTTAATTCTATCAACCTTCAAGAACAGACAACCTCAATACTATTTATACTTCCTAGACTCTGAAATCTATTGAGGGAGAAGAAAAGAATCCTGTGTAATGTCAGTACCCAAACCCAACAACTAGAACATACATAATGAAAAACTGGAAACAATTTTTAGCTAAGAATATGAATGCAAAAGTCTCACCATTTTTTTCTATTTAAAAACATAAATATTAGCACATTAGTACATATCAGGAATTTCTTTATAAAGTACCAACATATATTAAAAACGCATCCTCAAAAAATTCTTTCTGAAAAGAGTGCATGATCTAAAAGGCTGGAAAACACCAGTCTGGAATAGCTGTTCCTCATCAAAGTGGCTCCTGATCGAAATTACCTGGAAATGTTGTTTAAAATGCAAATTCACAGGCCCTTCTCCCAGAAATTTGGATTAAGTACCTCTGTGGTGGGGCCCAGGGACTTGCATTTTTAAGAACTGCCCCCAGGAGATTCTAATATAATTGTTTCAGGGACCAGCCTGTAGAAACAAAAATCCAGGGTAAAAAGAATGGGAGTGCTGTGGCCTGGGGTGGAGGTTTGGGGGCAGAGTTGTTTGTTCCAGTTGGGTTGGTTTCCAATCTATACAGCCTGTCTTCCACCCCTCACCACACACATTCCCATGTCCTTTCCCTGCCTCTCTCCCTCTTCTTCATCTTCATCTCCAATCTAGATCTTATGAAATGCAGGTGGCAGCCACATCGCCAAAGGCGCCTGATGGGCTGATGTCCTACAGCTGTGGTAAGAATTCTGCTGCATGATAGTACTCAAATTTACCACTTTTTCCTTTTCCCTTGCTAGGGCACAGGAAAGGCAATAGAGCAAAATGGAAAGAACACAGTGTCAGAAAGACTTGGGTCTGAATTCCAGTAAAAATTTAAAATCTGGCTCCATAACACAAAAGCTGCATGACCTTGAGCACAGTATTTAATTTATGTCAGTTTCAGTAAAATATTTATCTTACAAAGCGGCTGTCAGGATTAACTATATAAAAAGGACCTAGCAATCTGCTGGGTATGTGTAAAGGTGATTAATAATGACAGAACTATGTTTATTGTTAAAATGAAGTCCCTTACTCAGGGCCACAGCATATTGTTGTACAAGTTGTGCATTGTACAACCTTCACTGCTGTGTGCTTCAGCCTTGTTCCTCATTCTCATCAAAGGAGTTGGACTGCACTGTCCCCTGGTTAATAGCCAAGAAACCAGGAGATTTTGGGTCTCACCTGCTCAATAGCCAAGAAACCAGGAGATCTTGGGTCTCACCTCAGCCACATGGAGGCCAGGAGGCCCTCGCTAACCAAGGATTTTAACCCTGAGCTCATTCACTCACTTTTCTCATCTACTAAAAAGGGACAGATAATAAAAGGCAAGTTGAGACTTAAGAGTAGTGTGAAAATCAAAAGGATTAGATATTCTAAGCTGTCTAATTTGGGCACCAATTGCTTATGTCAGCCTTACAGAATTTACCTATAGGTATCCAACTCCAAAATAAGTTGGAAGAAACATACAGTGCCCTTCTAGACATTCGATGTCTCAATTTGTGGCAATGTAACCTTATCTGGAGGCACTGGCTTCTGACAAGGCAACTGGGAAATTGCTATTCTCTGCATCAATCCTGATTTTAAAGGCACTCGCCTCTCCCTACTTACAGGGCCAACATGAGCCTTGCAGAGTCACTTCTGTCAGGGGAGCAGAAGTGGGCATCACTCCACAAAGGGAAAGGAGTACCTTCAATGGGATCAGCTGGGTCAATGAGCACATATTCTACTGTGCAAGGTGACCAGATCAAAGTGGAGCGAAACCGATGTAGCCCCTCCCTTCCAGGCAATACAGATGAAGCAGGCTGGTGAACACAATGCTGCCATTGAAATATGTCAGGCTTAAAGAAGGCTACTGGCCTCTAGAGGTCTTATTTTCAGCGGGCTCAAGCCATCTATATGCACAGAAATCTACAACTGTGCTTTGGGACTAAGTGGAGTAGAGTGAAGGATAAGGAGTTTCACGAAGGGAAAAATAACTGTGGTTTCTTACTTTCAAGTGTCTTAGGCACTGTTTTAGGCACTTTCATGTATGTATTTCTATTAGTCTTCCCATCAACCCATCGAAGTGGTTGCCATTATTGCCAGTTGGCAGATAAGAATCCTGAGGCTTTGAAGGGGTAAATCATTTTCCCAGCTAGTAAGAAGCAGTAGTGTCCAGACTGGAAATTGCCTTATCTGACTCCAAGGGACAATCCCATTGAAGCAAGGACTCCTAAGGTAAGGCAAAAGATACTTGCACAGCAGTCATCCCCAGGTATCCACAGAGACATTAGCTCTTTGCATGGAATCATGAAAGCTAAGTCTAAGAAAGGGCTTTGTTGACACCAGCAAGGAGACTATGTCTCAAAAACAAA
The DNA here is from genome assembly GCF_008692635.1 of Crocuta crocuta. NCBI lineage: Eukaryota > Metazoa > Chordata > Mammalia > Carnivora > Hyaenidae > Crocuta > Crocuta crocuta. The sequence continues at coordinate 62,693 of NW_027529494.1, read as the reverse complement.
AGCAAGTTGCCTGACAAGACCTGGGCTGTTCTGCTCTTTTCTTCTTGGCACAGGCTACCTGTGCAAAATAGATTTGCCACTTTGGCTAAAATCTTTTTTTTTGAGCCTAATAATGATCAAAAATGAAACCCAATATTTGTCGAGACTGAAAAATCTCCCCCTGCCTCTTCCTCAGCTCTTCTGAAGTTTTCTTGTTTGGAAATTTTACTTTTAAACCCACCACAATAGCTTGGCATTCCGGGATCTTGGCAGCAAGGGCACACAGGTCAACCCCTCTCCCCTTTCCCTTTCCTGGGCAGTCAAAAGATAAGACTGCTCCAAGAGAAACAGCCACTCCCAGGTTATTGCTGAAGGAAATATTTGCAAGATCCAGGAAGTGAGACACAAGGAGGCTTGCAGAGGGAGGGGAGAAGGGCCAGAGGGTTTGTTGTTGCCAACCTTCTCTGCCTCTGGGACCACAGAACTTCAAGTAAGGAACAATTCATCTGGCAATGACAAATGAAAGTGGCAAGCCTCACCCTGAACCTTCTACACCACCCCCCCGGGGGGCTGTTGCAAAGTGTCCTTTGAAGAGATCAGAGAAGTCCTTGGATTATTGGGGCTGTATTGGGTAAAGCCTAGTTCCCTTTCTCCAATGGCCCTAACACCAAATTTTCAAGAAGGTCTTCCCATTACTCCTCTGGATTTTACACAGTGTCATGGACATGGTGGCAAGGGATGATAACAATCGGTCTTGTTTACTGAGAGTCTGTCATGCATCCGGCACAGGGCTGGACAGCTGGACAGACCTGATTTCATTTAACTCTCGAGACAACCTTCTGGCATGGGTTTTCTCTTGCCCATGTTAGAAATGAGGCTCAGAGAGGTTAAACAACTGGGTGAACACAAAGGGAATAGGGTCCAGGAGAAGTTACAGCTGAGGTTTTTCTGACTCTGATGATACCCATGCTTTTGCTAATGCAACATGCTGCCTCATCAGGGTTCTGATAATCTCTCAAGAGATTTAATAAAAGGCATTGTAGGAGTAAATAACACAATGTCAAGGGACCTGGATGGTCTGATATCCACAAGAACAGTTCCGCTGAGGATCAAGCTGGCCAAAGTTATTAAGGCTCTATTCTCTGATATCCAGAGGTTCTGAAACTTGGGCATGCATCAGAGACACTTGGAGGGCTTATTTAAACACAGGTTGCTGGATTCTATCATCAGAATTTCTAGTAAGTCTGGGGCAGAGTGGAGAATTTTTGTTCCTAACAATTTCCCAGATGAGGATGGTACTGCTGGTCTGGGATCACACTTTGAGATCTACTCCTTTAATCAGTCATTACTATCAGGTTCCCAACTCATCAGGGTATCTTAAGAGGTATAAAAAAAGCACTTGAAAAAATCAATTTCTCAAAACAAAATTCATTCAATTAACTGGGCTGGAGTTAATATATATGTGTGTGTGTGTGTGTGTGTGTGTGTGTGTGTGTAACATCCATGTGACAACTGGGCTGGAGATTTACAAAATAAAATAATGGGAATACTGGAGGTCCAAAAAGTTCTAGGAATCCTAACGTTCTTCAAGGGAATTTGGTGCCCAACCATGGTTAAGCAATGGATGGGTTAGGGAAAGAGAGGGCATGTTGTATATTTGAGTCCTCATGTATACCAGACGTTAATATACTGAATTTTAAAGAATACAATGGGAAAGATTTAATATCAAAATTATAAAGAACATGATTCTATCTAGAACACTTTAAAAGACATTCTTGGGGCACCTGGGTGGCTCAGCCAGTTAAGCATTCAACTTCAGCTCAGGTCATGATCTCGACGTTTGTGAGTTCCAACCCCATGCCAGGCTCTGTGTGACAGCTCGGAGCCTGGAGACTGCTTTGGGCTCTGTGTCTCCCTCTCTCTCTGCCATTCCCCTGCTCACACTCTGTCTCAATCTCAATCTCTCTCTCTCTCAAAAATAAACAAACATAAAAAAAATAAAAATAAAAGACATTCTAGTTGCTCAATTATTAAATTGAATTATTATTATAGAGTAGTTCTCTGGGATGCATGTATTTAAGATTTTAACCCTTTGAGAGGAACCCTAAAGATCCAGGAAATGTAGTAACTGGTCGTTGTGCAAAGGGTATGAATTTGACTTCAAAGGCATTACAATACTGGCTTATAGGACAAGTCATCTAGCAAAGGAGAGCCTAGTCAACCACTTGGCACTGCCATTTCAATGTGGATTGGTGGCTGTCTATTTGCTGTCAAAGTACACAGGGACAGTAACTATGGCAGAGAGAAAATGTGTTTCTTTTGAATAAGGGCACTGAAATGCAAACTATCTGCAAGCTAGTGCTGGTGACAGATGGAAAGATCTTAAGAAAGTGATGCTTCTAAGCTAGATAATATAATGTTATTTGTGGGGGTGGGGAGGTTCCATGTTGGGGTGGTAGTGACAGATTTGGAAATTTGCAAAGGTCTCTTGATGTACACCCTCATAAATGTCAAAGCTCTCATAGACTTAAGTAAGTGAAAATGTTGGTNTCGAACCCACGAACCGCGAGATCATGACCTGAGCGAAAGTCGGACGCTTAACCGACTAAGCCACCCAGGCGCCCCAAGGAAACCCAATTCTAGTTAACAGTGAAATCAAACATGTTTAGTAAGTAACATTGTCTATCTGTCATTAGTATGTGGATCTTTCCAAAGTCCTTGATTTTTAACTTCCCAGGCCTATATCAAACCAACCAATCCTTTTCTTGAGGTTTTCTTTTTTATTATAAAAATCCAGCAATTTGACATGTACTAAAAAAACAACATGTGCATTCAATTCAAGTAGCAGTAACTGCTACTTACAGTTTACCAGCTGCCTTTTTGAATTTTCTTTGTGTATGGCTACTATCAGATTCAACATGTGATTTAGGACTTAGCCTCT
>NW_027529494.1:59442-59626 GCF_008692635.1 Crocuta crocuta | reverse complement strand
ATTAGATTGGTAAATCTTCTTCCCAATTATAAGTAGCACTACTATGAACATCTTTAAACAAATCATTTTTTTTCTTGTTTAGGTTATTTTCTTGGGAATATGCTGGGTCAAAGAGTATGAAAAATCTGCTTTATAACTCCTGTCATATATTTCTAGATTGTCCTCCAGGAAAACTGACCAACAT
>NW_027529494.1:47737-59390 GCF_008692635.1 Crocuta crocuta | reverse complement strand
GATATCCTCCATTTAACAGACACAAAATTATCTTCTATCCCAAGCTGGAATAAATACACTATTCCACTGTTTGCTTTCTGGAATTTACTACGGAGTAAAGTGTGTACTATGGATCTAGGTTAATCATTCTCGGGCACCTGGGTGGCTGAGTTGGTTAAGTGTCCTACTTGGGCTCAGGTCATGATCCCGCGGTTCATGAGTTCACGTCCCGTGTCGGGCTCTTTGCTGACAGCTCAGAGCCTAGAGCCTGCTTTAGATTCTGTGTCTCCCTCTCTCTGTCTCTCCCTTGCTCATGCTCTGTCTCTGTCCCTCAAAAATAAAATAAAAATTAAAAATTTTTAAGTTAATTATTCTCCATATTGATACCTAAAATTCCAAAATTTATTAAAGAAAGAGTGATTGCTTTCCCCAGTTCAGGGATGCTTCTGGTGCTCTATATTCTTAGAATAGCTAAAACTTTTCCTAGAATCTCTTTTTTAAAACATTTCACTGTTTGCTTTTTTGCAACTCACTATCATATGGTTTTGATATTTGTCACTTTTATGACAGGCTTTAAATTCTGATAGGGTAAGTCTACCATCATTGCCTTTTTAAATAAATGTATTCTTTTATATTCTTGCCCACTTGTTCTTCCATATAAATTTCACTATGAATTTGACAAGTTCTATAAAGTATTCCACAGTGACTCTGATTGGTAGTGCATTACATCTATATATTAACTTAGGGAGTATTATAATCATTGCTATATTTAGTCTTCCCAAATTGAAGCAGAGTACAGCTATGCATTTATTCATGTCTTTATTTCTCCCATTAGAGTTTTATAATTTTTCTTGGACAAATTTTGTGTGCCCAGGATTAAATTAATACCCAAGTATCTAAATTTTCTTTGTCACGCTTTTGACAAATTCTTCCATGCCTTGGAAGACTGAATTCTTCTTAGGTGGCAAAGCCTTCCTGAAAAGTGTACTCTTCCTAATACAATGAGATTCAACTCTGAATCATCCATTTTCTTTCACTCAGTCGGCAAATAGGAAATATGTACTAGATATTCTACACTCTGCTCATGGTGTGGTTTGAAAAAAGGAAGGAAGAAAGCCCTAGGCTGAGAACTGAAACACCTGAGTAGTAGTCCAGTTTTGTCACGTACTTGCTTTATAATCCCAGAATCAAAGGGCTCTGGAGTCAGATGTCTGTTTGACCTTAGGCCAAGGACTTTAATCTATCTGTAAGTTCCCTTGTCTGTAGAATTGGGTCAATAAATGGTAACTATATCGTGGGGTCATGATAAATGAATAATGCAAGGGAAATGCTTATAGCAGTGCCTGACACATAAGAAACACTTATAGCTACTATACTTTTCGTTGTCATTGCTAATAGTAGTATAATACTACCTGTCCTAAATCTCAGTCCTTATCAGTGAATTGGGAAAAAAAATAAGGTTTAACTGCATAGGGTTGTTGTGAGGATTAACTGTGGCCATGTGTATAAAACACTCTACACATTTTAAAGCTCTGTGCAAAGTGGCAAAATGGAAAGAATCACAGGAATCAATCGTAGGTACAGAAAACCAAAAGAGATAATCTGGAAAATACTTTTTTTTTTTTTTGCTTTTAAATACATCACTTATGTATATAGCTTTTTCTCCCAGCAGAGCTACTCACCGCTGATTTTCCCTCCTGCTAATATTATAATGCATTTGCATTATCTGCACAGAAACCAAATAATAGTGGAGGGAGACAACCAAGAGTGTAACTACCTGGAATTAAAATTCATTGCAGGCTTCCAAGCAAAGAGAGTGGCTAAAGAAAATACATTTGATTTTCCCAGCAACACCCATCATTCCAATTGAGACAAAAATGACATAAGAAATGTTTAAAATGTGTGTTGTCGGGTTTGGAGGGGAAGGTGAGCAGAAACTCCATCAAGATTTCTCCTCTTAAATGTCACCTCTGCCCTTGACCTTCTCATTTTCCCTGAGGTCATAAGCTGCCATCCGTCTTAAGCACCAATACTCTTTTTCTTTCCATTGACCTCTCTTTTCTGGTTTTAAATTTAAACCAGTCTCCCAGATCCTGACCAAACCTTCACTAAAACCAGTGGTTCTCATCAGTAGCTGGAACCAGAATCGCTTGCATGGCTTGTTAAAACACAGACGTGGGGGGCACCGGGGTGGCTCAGTCAGTTGAGCATCTGACTTCAGGTCAGGGCATGATCTCATGGCTTGTGAGTTAGAGCCCCTCATTGGGCTCTGTGCTGACAGCTCAGAGCCTGGAGCCTGCTTCAGATTCTCTCTCTCTCTTTGTCCCTCCCTTGCTCACACTCTCTGTCTCTCTGTCTCTCTCTCTCTCATATGTAAATAAACATTAAAAAATTTAAAAAGAAAGCACAGACTATGGGCGCCATCCTAGTTTCTGATTCAGTAAGTCTGAGTAGGGCCTGTGAATTTTCTTCCCTGACAAGTTCAGAGGTGATACTGAGGTTGCTGGTCCTAGGAACACATTTTGAGAACCACAAACTTAAACCTCATTGCTCCCTCTAATTACCACCCCATTTCTCTCCTTCCTTTCCCTAACCAACTTTTTCTTTTAGAGCATTTGAAGTGTTCAAATTCTTCTTTTAAAATGTTTTTAAAATCACATGGTCACCCTAACACATAATCATTGTATTAAAATTAATGAAAGGAAACATAAACCTTCCTATGGTGCTAGGAAATGTGAAATGGTACAGCCACTTTGAAAAACAGGCTGTTCCTCAGAAAGTTAATAAATTACAATATGGCTCCCAAAGCCCACACCTAAGTATATACCCAAGAGAACTGAAAACATGTCCACACAGAAACTTGTACATGAATGGTCACAGCAGCATTATTCACAACAGCTAAAAGGTTAAAACAACCCAAATGTCCACTAATAGATAAGTGGATACATAAAAAGTGGTATATCCATACAGTGGACTATTATTTGGCAAAGAAAAGGCATAAAATACTGATACATGTTACAACATAATGAACCACTAAAGCATGCAAAGTGAAAGGAGCCAGACACAAAAGCCTTCATATTGTATCATTCCATCTACAGGAAATGTACAGGGCAGGCAAATCCACAGGAATAGAAATTAGATTCGTGGTTGCTTGAGGTTGATGGTGGGAATGGGGAGTCACTGCAAATGGGCACAGGAGATCTTTGTAGGGAGATGGATAAGTCTTAAAATTGGACTGTGGTGATGATTGCACAGCATCATGAATTTACCAAAGCTCACTGAATTCCACACTTAAAATAGGTGAATTTATGACGTGTAAAGTTCTGTATATTTCTCTTCTATGAATCTCCCTCACAGACCATCATGCCATCTGCTTGCTATGCCCACTGTTTTACTAAGTTTGATTTCTTGAAGGTCACTTGCGAGTCCCAATTGTCACAGCCAGTAGCGGTTCTCTCTGCATCTTCTGTGATAGTGTGGTGGCCAACTTTTTCTGCCATGCCAGCTGCTTGCCCATTCAGTTTCCTTTGCTGGTTCTTCTTCCTCATCCTACCCTCTGCCTGGATGATCGACAAATATCCTGCAAAGAATCCACCGGTCTTCCTCACTAACTTCAAGTTCAACATATCTCAACTCGAACTTATCTTCTGCACCAAACTAGCTCCCCTCTCTCACCTGTCCCAGCTAAGTCAATAACTTTCTCCAGGTCCCCTGGGGCTCAGAGTGCTGTTGTTGTGCTCAGAGTTATTTTTGACTTATTTCCTTTCTTCCCCAAATTCCAGTCACCAGTTCTCTCTACTTTTCCCTCAAAAGGAGTCACTTATTTGTAAGCAAATCATTTGAACAGACAATTCACTCGAGAAACAATGCAAATATTAAATAAACACACGAAAGCATTTCAAACTAGAATAATCAAAGTAAGCCAATTAAAATTATAAAAGGTGCCATTTACACCCATTGCATTAGAAACATTTTCCACAGATGGCAAGATTTGGCGGAAACTGGTGTTCTTATATATTGCTAATGGCAGTGTAAAATGTCTCCTGGGAAAACAGTTCGGTGAAATCTATCAAGAACAAGAAGAATATTCATATTGTTTCAACTAGTAATCCCAACTCTGGATAATTATTTTAATGAGATAATTCAAAATAAGAAAAAGGTTATAGCTACTCGAAATTTTTCTGCATTACTTTATAATAGGAAGACATTGGAAACAACTTAATTATCCAACAATTTGGGAATGATTAAGCAAATTACAGCACATTAAGCTGGTGAAATATGCAGCCATTAAAATTTATAATGATTGAGGAAGCCTGTATAGTAACATGAAAAATTGTTTACCAAGTAATGCCTAGTGGGGAAAAAAGAAGCCGGACACACAAAAATCACATCTACATAGTTTTTATATAACTTTTCCCCCCCCCCCCGCCAAAAATATCTTCATACCTATAGATAAAAGTTGGTAAGGGAATAAAAACAATCAGGGTGTTGGGTGGTAGGAATAAGGCTACTTTTTCTTCTATTTTTAATTTCCTGTAATGTTGTTTTCACAATAAATATCCTCCCCAATATCACACATATTTATTTATCTCTTCTGCTTCATTCCTACTACACCTCCGCCTTCCCAATCCAGGACCATCCTCTTTCATGCCTGGATCACTGACCCTAATTGTTCTTCCTTCAACCTATCTAGGCTACAAATGCAGCCAGGTTGCCTCAGTACCACGTTTATTATTTCACTTACCTGATTGACAACCTGCAATAGCTTCTGTATTTGTCATACTATATAGTTTTCAAGGTCTACCTATCCTGATCCAATACTTCACTCTTCACCCCTTTCCTCTACTGTTATTGCTGCTGCTCCCCCTATTCCTCTTTATTATTACAACTAACATTTACCGAGGGTTTGCTGTCCCAGGTTTTGTTCCAAATGCTTTGTATATATTTTCTAATTTAATCCTGGCAACAATCACCTGAGCTAGGTACTCTTACCCCATTTTACAAATAAGGAAACTGATGGGGAAGAAAAAGGGAGAGCCAGCCACTTGTCAAGTTCACACAAGCTAGAGAAAATAAGAATCTGGATTTGAACCCAGGCAGGCTGATTCCAAGGTCAGAACTGTTAACCCACAAAGTTTATTTCTCCAACATACTCTGCTTAGCCCCCCTGGGTCTTTCCTCCTGTAGGTCCCAGCCTTCAGTTTTCTTACTCTCCATCAAAATTAAATAGAAAACAATTTATCATGTATTGGCCCCTTACCATGTGCCAGATGCTTCTTGTTAAAACCATGTATTTGACACTTTTCATCTTACAACAACCCATCTGAGTAAGCAAAAGCTGAGTTTAAATCCTGGTTTGTTCCTTTGGTAGCTGTGAGACCTTTAGGAAATTACTATAACTTCTCTGAGCTTCATATCTTTCTCTGAGTCAGTGGTTCCCAAAGTGTGATCCCAGGACCAGCTGCAGCAGTATCACCTGGGCAAGCTTGTTAGACATGCAGATTTTGAGCTTTATTCCATACCTATTGAATCACAGTCTCTGGAAGGGATTGGGCGGTAAGGGTGGGCTCCACTTATCTGTGTTTTAACAAGCCTTCCAGGTGTCTCTAAAGCACATTCAAGTTTGAAAACCACTGTTCTAGTTATAATAATATGTACCTGACAGAATCTTAGAAAATATAAAACATAACATAATATGTGTAACATAGCTTGCGGCACATAGGTTGCTTTGTAAGTGGTAATTTATGATTATTGCTTCTTAACTTTGTGTGGGTTAGGCTTCCTTGCTCAAACTGTGGGTGGACAGGCATTGTGCTTCTTAATGCTCATTCTCTAATACTCCCCTGCTTGCCTAGAAAAAAGGCAGTGTGTACACCAGGGTTTGCATAAAGTCCTCTTACTTCCATGGCTGACTGGTAAGAGAACCATTTTGAAGAAGCACTGTAGTTGAGTCTAATGTCTCTAAAGGTAAACTACCTGAGTCTAATAAACTTACACCTGTGAGATTTTAGGCAAGTGAATTTATCTGTGTATGCTTCAGTTTCTTCTGTCAGAGACACTAATAATAACTACCCCTTAAGGTTATGGTGATAAACACAGTTGACCTTTGAACAACATGGGGGTTAGGGATGCCAATCACCATCCCCCATGCAGTTGGAAATCCATGTATAACTCTCAACTCCCCCCAAAACTTAACTACTAACAGCCTACTCTTGAGTGGCAGCCTTACTGATAACATAGTCAATGAGCTCATATTTTGTACGCCCTATATATTGTATGTCATATTCTTATGAGAAAGTAAGCTAGGGAAAAAAATGTTATTAAGCAAATAATAAGGGGCAGGGGCACCTGAGTGGCTCAGTCAGTTGAGTGTTTGGCTCTTGATTTCAGCTCAGGTCACGATCTCATGGCTCTTGAGTTTGAGCCCCATGTAGGACTGTGCCCTGACAGCGTGGAGCCTGTTTGGGATTCTTTCTCCCTCTCTCTCTCTGCCCCTCCCTTACTTGCTCTGTCTCAAAATAAATAAACAAACATTTTAAAAAATCATAAGGGAGAGAAAATACATTTACAGTACTGTATTATATTCACTGGGGAAAGAAATCTATGTATAAGCAAACCCATGCAGTTCAAACCTGTGTCATTCAAGGATCAGCTGTAAATATTTGTAAAGGGCTTTGGATGGTGCCTAGAATAGGGCACTGTGTTCAAGAAATGCTATTTAGCATTACTATTTTTGTGTCATTCCACCATTAAATGGTGGTGGAGGCTCTGTTTCCTCAGTTGGTAAGCCAATGGTAAATACCTCTTGAAGGACTTTTCTGTGTCAGGCACTACATTAGGCACAGAGGATAAGTCTCTGTGGTAAGAGGATAAGGCCAAGACATGGTCTCCTCTCTCAAAGGTCTCAGTCTAATATGGGAAACTCAGCAGATCCACATCAGGGAATCAGACCAGCCAGAGAGTTCCATAGGCCTCAGACTTCTGAGACAGGATGCTGAGTGATCCTTTTGAAAGGTTTCCTTGGGGATCCTAATTGATGCAGTTGTTAGGAGAAAAGCATAAACTTTGGGTCAGACAAACCTGGGTCCAAATTCTGGCTCCATTGCTTACTGGTTGTGGGACCTCAGCTAAGTTATATACTCTCTCTGGACCTCATCTACAAAATAGGTAATTAAATGAATTGTGGAGAATAAATGAGATTACGGGTTAAAAAAGATCCAGCCCAGTGACTGACATTTAGTAGATTATTCATAAATGTTGGGTTCCTCTCTTTTCTCATGGCCAGCCAGGAACCTGGTGGGTGTCCCAAACTTTGGAGTCAAAAGAAAGCCAAAATCATTCCTGACTGTATCATCAAATTACACGGGGTCAGGAAACCCAGATTCTAGTCCATTCCCTTGGTGCCTCCACAGAGGCATAGCTAAGGGCCTTCTTCCCCTTTCATTTCTAGAGTTTGAGTTAATCAATATAATTTTGGGGTATCTTGTATAATTTGGCCTAGAGAAGAACTGGCTAAAAGAACATATCAAGTAATTTCACAAAAAAGAAGATCATGCCAGGCTGATGGAGAGCAAACTGGAAAAGCTAACTGAAGCCACTCCTGCTAATCACCTATGGCAGGTGGGGTCATCTCTAGGGAGCATGAGCACTGTGTGCCAAGCTCCTCACATTACAGGAGTGACTCTCCACTTTTTTTTCCTTAAGTGTTTTGCCCAAGAAACTCTGTTCCCTCTAGTCCAGGCCATATGTGCCACTTGAAAAAATGTTCCTACCTTCTTCCAGGAATTTTAATCTATTGTTAGCATGAACTGCCCCTGACTTGCCTTAAGTTCTTCACCCTTTAAGCCATGTAAAAAGAAAGGTGGCAGAGGCCAAAAAACAGGTGATTCCAGCAATGGAGGCAAAGGCACAGTGGTAGCTGGACAGTCTTACCTCCTCTCTGTCTTCTCCAATTAATTGTCCAGTGGCTGCTGGGGAGGTGAGTATAGTTTATGCCATCTCATCTTTATTTCAGCACAATCTGCTCCCACATGTCCTTGTGGACAGGCAAGTCTGCCCCAGGCCTTTGAGCTGATGGGCACACTGTCCCACAGTAAACTACCTGACTACTATGTATTCCAAAACGTCCTAGTGATCAGTTTGGTCTGTAGCCCAGCTGCCTGGGGGCAGGCTAGATTATATCTGTGGTATCAAGTTCTTGGTATGGACACATCAGGCCAGACTCCTCAAAGGAAACTGAACAAACAGAAGATCTCAGTAATTCCTACAGAAGCCTCAGAGACATCAACGCACCCCAACTCCCTGAGTGATCACTTACCTCCCTGACTGGCTGGTCTTCCTGTTTCCTGTTATTGGTTTCCATTTGTCCCCAGGAAATTCCTGCAAAGCAAAATTCTGATAAGTTAGGGAGCTCCAAGCATTGAGGTATCCAGATGGCCTAAAAAATGTAAAGAGGTCAGAAGCCTGTCCCTGGCTAGACGCCCCCAAACACACACACACTTGGTTTATTCTACTCTCCCACATAGGCAAGAGAAATATGTACCTGGAGCACTGCCTTTCTGTCCGGAGGCCTGGTGAACTGCTGGGGGCATGCAGAGACTAATAGAGTACTCAGAGACCTGGATCCTGGATCATGTGCTCTAGAAACTCTGTATTTCTCCATTCTTTCTCCATTCCCCTCCCAAACTACCTTGTAAACCAGTTTAGCACGTTTGCTGTTTGCTCTGGCTCTTGTAAAGGAGGTCTTTTTGTTTGTTTTGCCAGGTGAACCTGCTCATTCCTCTTGCCTCTTCTAATATAGAAAGCATCTTCTTTGAAGTCCTCGCCCTTGAGGGGGCTTTCAGGCCTGGAACCCTCTGAAGCTGTAACCTTCTCCCAGGGTGAGGCACACAGAGAGCATGCATGCCAGCACACCTCTGTACTACAGGGGCCCTTCCTCCTCCTCCCAGATCCTCTGGCAGGGGCTGAGGTGGGCTCATCTCTGGGGAGCATGAGTCCCAGGTGCCATGGTCCCCATATTACAGGAGCATGCTCTCCACCCTGGCCATTTTTTCCTTAGGGAATTACCGAAGCAACCTGTAACTCAAGCCATATGTGCCATTTGTAAAAATGTTCCTCCCTTCCTATTCTAGCTCCAAACCTGATGCAAATTTGCCTTCGACATTCTCTCTGACTTTGCATCCAGTATCCTCTACCCAGCAACCCAGAGCTTAGCTCAATAGGAAAGCACAATTTTTCCTAAACTTCACCGATTTCCCAAATTCCCTCTTCCTCCAATGCTATATNGGTAAGATACTTGGTGTTAGTCATACTGGCAAGACACTTATTAGCTGTGTTGTCTGAGGGAAGTTACATCACCTTTCTGAACCTCAGCTTCCTATCTGGCAAATAAGGACTATGCCATCAAGCTTTGCTACCTTCCTGGGAGTGAGGACAAAATGGGATATGCATAGAGAAGGCCTAACACAGTGCTTGGCGTGCGGGAGGCTGTAGATGTTAGCAGTCAGGAAAGATGAGGTTTTATAGGTTTCCCAAAACCAGAGCGTTCCATGCCTGTACCTGTTATGTTAGAGCAGCTCTGACCACTTGTTAGACTTCAGACTCTGCCTCAACACCCTTCTGAGATGTCCCTGCCCTCAAAGACACTATTACTCATTCAGCCACAGTGGGAGCCAGGATTTCCTGTCCATGCCCTGTGGAAAGTGCTCAGTAAATAGCAGTGGCTAAACCAAACAAAGTCCTGTCCCAATTTGCAACCTCCTTCTCAGGCCCCAGTATCACCTTACTTTTCCTTGAGCCACTTAAGTTGCTGTAAATTGCCTGCACTCTANCCCCAGGTTAAACTTAATGAAAATCCTAAATATTAACAAGGTTTTGGGGAAGATGAGCACTGTCTTCAGAAAGAGTTTGACAATATCCATCTAGGTTTTTAGTTTTTAAAATAGCATATTCTATTTATCTATTTATTATTTTTAATATAATTTATTGTAAAGTTGGCTAACATAGAGTGTATACAGTGTACTCTTGGTTTGGGGTAGATTCCCATGATTCATCACTTACATACAACACCCAGTGCTCATCCCAGNTTAGCACAACTAGGAGCTTGGCCTCTGAAGCTAGGTGACATGGATTCAAATTCCACACCTGCCCTTCCCTAGTGGTGTGATCTCAGGCAAACTACCCAGCTTCTCTTTAGCTCATCTCCCCCAGCTATTTAATAGTGACATCATCAATAATAACAGTACCTTATTCCCCAATTGCTTCCAGGGCTAAATGAATTGATACATGTAAAGCACCTAGAATAATACTGGGTGCACAGTGGATACTCAAATGTCTATTATGGTTATGTTGTTCAAGTTTTGCCTTTGCCACTTGCTAGATATGTTACCTCTGTGAGCCTCAGCTTCTTTGGCTATAAAATGGGGATCCTGCAGGCGCCTGGGTGGCTCAGTTGGTTGAGTGTCCAATTTCAGCTCAGGTCATGAACTTGTGATTTGTGAGTTCAAGCCCAGCATCAGGCTCTATGCTGACAGCTCAGAGCCTGGACGCTGCTTCAGGTTCTGTGTCTCCCTCTCTCTCTGCACCCCCCTCCCCCGCTTGCAGTCTGTCTCTTTCTCTCTCTCTCAAAATTAAGCATTGAAAATAAAAACATATTTAAAAATTGGGATCTTATTATACCTTAAACTCAAACAATTGGTAAATTAAATAATCTGATAATATGTGCAAAACTAACTGGTATGAAGTATTAGGAATGTAAGTACATGCTGATTTTAGTTCTTTTTATTTAAAAATTTTAAAAAATGTTTTATTTATTTCAGAGAGAGGGAGGGAGAGAGAGAGACAGTGTGAGCAGGAGAGGGTCAGAGTGAGAGAGGGAGATACAGAATCTGAAGCAGGCTCCAGGCTCTGAGTGAGCTGTCAACACAGAGCCCAACATGGGGCTCGAACCCACGAACCATGACATCATGACCTGAGCTGAAATCAGATGCTTAACCGACTGAGCCACCCAAGCACCCCTGATTTTAGTACTCTTAACAGCAGTAAAGAGCTAATTATCTCCCTAACCTCTTCCAGGGGCCATAAGGAACAGGATCTCAGCCCTACTTCAGACAGCCACCATCACAACCACCTTAGTCATCTGAGCTGGGGTGTCTTATCCCATATTGCAAGTTTCCTTTTGTCTGCATGTACGCTTGTGTGTTCAGGTGGCTGGGGAAGAAACGGACATGAAGTGACTCCACATATCTGAAAGCCTAGTGTCTAAGCAGACCTGCCAAACTGGTCTAACTGGCATCAGGAACCCAATGTGTCCCCTTCCTTCAGAGTACAACAGGAGAGGCATGGTGTGGGCAAAGGCACACCTGCATTGCTGCTACCAACTGCTGCAACCTGCACATTTCACCTCCTTCCTTATGGAGCTACCAGCTCTGGGGCGACACTCCTGCAATCCATCATGTCCTTCCCCCCAACTTCAGCCTCTACTGTCTACTCGCAGGACCTTCTTTCAGCAAACGTTTCAAGCTAAGCCCAAATCTCCCTTTACTTTAGGAAACAATAACTCACACTCAAAAGATGATAACTCTCTTTTAGTCACTGTTCTAAGCGCTTTACCCATGTTTCACCATTTAATCCTCTCAACCAACTTATGAAATAGGTAAAGTAGGTACTATATTAC
>NW_027529494.1:40229-47729 GCF_008692635.1 Crocuta crocuta | reverse complement strand
TGCCCTTTTAACCATTATTTTATATTTCCTCTCCTCTTTGCTTCAATATTTTGTCATAAGTATTTTCAAGCATCCAGAAAAGTTGAACAAGTTTACAATTACCCATATACCCACCACTTAGATTCTACAATGATTATGTTACTACCTCTACCTGATTCCATACATATTCACTCCCCTACCCACCCACCAATCCGTCTTACACTCTTGATGCATTTTTAAAGTGACAAAGAGCTTTATCGCCATAAATTTGAAAACTTAAAGGAAATAGATTTTTCTTGATGAATTAACAAAGCTCACTCAAGAAGGAAAAGGTAACCGAAATGACCTGTATCTATCAAAGAAATGGAANCTCCAGGTTCCAATTATTTCAATGATAAATTCTAAACATTTAAGGAGGAAATAATACCAATTCTATGCAAACTCTTCTTGAAGATGGAAGGGGAGGGACTACCTCTTGACGTCTTTGGTAAGGCCAGCACCTTGTCATGAAAACCAGGCAAGGACATTAGAAGAAAACTACAGACTAAAATCCCTGATCATCATAAACAAAAATATCCCTAACAAAATATTAGCAAATCAGATCTAGTAATATATAAAAAGGACACTATGTCATGACCAAGTAGGATTTAATCTGTCAATGCTAATCTTGTTCTTATTTCAAAAATCAATCAATAGAATTCACCATATCCATAGAGTAAAAGAGAAAACTTTAGGGTCATTTCAATAGATATAGACAAAGCATTTTAAGAAATCTAGCATCTGCTCCTGATGAAAGCTCTCAGCAAACTAGGAATGAAAGAAAACTTCCTCAACCCATCAAAGGGCATCTATGGCAAACCTATAGCTAACATCAAACTTAATAGGGAAAGATGAGGGACAATGAAACACTAGCCACACTTACTATTTCTACTATACATTGTGTTGGAGGTCCTAGACAGTGCAATAAGGCCCCCTTCCCCTAGAAAATGTATACACAATGGAAAGGAAGATAAAAATACAGTTTTGTTTGCAGATGACATGATTGTCTATGTAGGAAATCTTTTAAAATCTACCACAAAGCTACTAAAACTAGTGAGTTTGGCAAGGTTGAAGGATGCAGGACCAATATACAAAATTAAATTATATTTCCATATAGTATTAACAATGAATTTTAACCTGACATTAAGAAAATGATACTATTGGGGCGCCTGGGTGGCTTAGTCGGTTAAGCGTCCGACTTTCGCTTAGGTCATGATCTTGTGGTTCGTGGGTTCGAGCCCCGCGTCGGGCTCTGTGCTGACTGCCGTCTCAGAGCCTGGAGCCTGTTTCAGTCTGTGACTCCCTCTCACTCTGACCCTCCCTTGCTCACGCTGTCTCTCTCTCTCTCTCCTAGAAATAAATAAAACATTTTAAAAAAAAAAGAAAAAAGAAAATGATACTATTTACAATAGCATCAAAAACGGGAAATTCTAGGGGTAAATAGCAAAATATGTGCAACATTTGTATGCTGGAAACTATAAGTTGTGTACATCAATATACTTCAAAAACTTCAGCATACATACTAAATAAAGTTTGATACTTGTTTATAATGTTTTTAGGTAAACTTTACTTGCAGGGAAATGCACAAATATTAAGTGCACATTTGTTGAGTTTCAGTGAATGCATACACCTGTGTAACTCAAACGCTTATCAAGATACAGAACATTATCACCATCTGATAAAGTTCCCTCATGCCTTTTCCCCGCTCAATCTCTGTGGCACCTTCTGTAGGTAACCACTGTTTTCTTGTTTCCCACAGAATAGCTGTTATAGAATGTTACATAAAAGGAATAGCATATACTCTTGTGTAAGGCTTCTTTTAACCCTAAGGTTCCTTTTTTTTAAAGAATGTGTATTGAAAAACTCCATACACTAAGTTTTTCAGAAGTGTCTACCTCTGCAACAATGGTTCAACACAGGAATTAACTTCTGATTTTAGTGCAGCAGCCAAAAGGTGGCACTAGGGAAGCCATGGGGAAGGAATCTGACAGTGAAGGACATAGGGGATCCTCCCAGTAGTCCCTTGGGGGATGGTGGTAGCCTGTGTTTGGGGGGGTGTAGGTCACAACCAGGGTATAGCAACAGCTAGTCTAGACCTGGGTCCATTACAAATGTAGGCTGGAGAAGGGCATAAGGATTTGTTCTTTAGAAAACCTGAGGGACATTTCCAAATTTTGCAGGTGGAAGTAGTTTTTTAAGCAGGAATGAGAAGAGAATAAATGCTATTTTCTGTCAGGCACTAGACCTGCTTGATCCTCACAACTGATCTATGAGGCAGCCATTATTTTCCTCCACTTTAGAGATGAGGTAATAAGACTTTTCTCAGTATTGGCCATTTTATAAGGTAAAAACTCTGTTTCCCCCCCATTAAAATCATTTAACTGGGGGGCACCTGGGTGGCTCAGTTGGTTGACCATCTGACTTGTGGTTTCGGCTCGGGTTAGGATCCCATGGTTTGTGAGTTCAAGCCCCACATCGGGGTTTATGCTGACAAAGCAGAGCCTGCTTGGGATTCTCTCTCCCCTCCATGCCCCTACCCTGCTCATGCTCTCTCTCTCTCTCTCTCTCTCTCTCTCTCTCTCTCAAAGTAAATAAATAACATTTTAAAAAATTCAGGTAATGCAAGTTTTGGTGGTTAAATGACTTGCTAAAGGTCACTCAGATACCAATTTTACAGTCAGGATATACATCCCGGTTCAGTCCATTTTGTGAGGCAAAAGTCATTTTCATCTAAAGATGGGTTAACTGTGATTTTGGTGGCTGAGTGTCTTGCCCAAGGTTACTAAGCTACCACGTGGAGAAGGAATAGCTTCAAGGAATTCTTATTCCTTATTCTTATTCCTTATTACAATTCTTCAAGGAATTGTAATTTTATTTTCCAATGATTTACCTTGCTTTCTCCTCACTGAGAGAATAATGGAAGCAAACCCATCTAAGAACCAAGTCCTCACCTGCACTGTTGGCTTCCTAGGTTTCCAAGTATTGCCAGGTGCCAAGCTGCCATCCTCAGGACTACTGTGCTGTGGATTATGATAGCAAGCTGAACACCGGATGCATTGGTGGTGGTGGCACCGACAGTTGTAGCAGTTTGGCATCATATTTCTCTTTCGCAAAGCAGGGCAGATTTCCCCAGAACAATACATGCAAGGGTCATGGACTACGGCGCCCTGGACACTGCAGGAGTAGGAGCAGGTCCTGCGGTAGTCAAAATCCCCACAGTGCAGCGGCTTACAGCACATGGATTGTTCTATACCTTTGCTTGCAAAACATTCTGAGTATGTAGGAGTTTCTGACTGAAGGGGTGACATCGAATGATATGATTTGTCTGTGGCATGATATGGTTGGTCTGTGGAATGATATGATTGGTCCATTGGATGGTGCCTCAATTCCCTATAGCTAGAGCTCATTGGCTGGAAGTTTTGGTCTATAGGTTTTGGTCTCTGGGTAAAAGTCTTATTGCTATGAGTGGTTAAACCTGGCAAATGTGATGTAGATAAGGATTTGCTACTCTCTTCAAAGAACTTTCTTCTGTCTGCAAAGGGCAGGAGGATGGCTTCATCACCAGCTTGGGCAGTAGAAGCCTTCAGTTCCTTGCTGTCACTTGGGTTAGAAGGGCCTTCCATGGCTAGTGCCACATGTGGCTGCAGGTTGTGCTCTGGAGACCATCTCCAGTGACCTCCATGGACTCCACGGTGAACATTTGTTTTCTCAGGGTCTGAGGAAGATGGGTCAGACGCTTTCCACCAGGCATTCAGGCCCAAAGAAGGCTGGCCAGGCCTCTGGCCAGGGCTTCTTTGTCCCTCTAATCCTGTCCTAGATTCATGGCTCTCAGGGGCTTGGCTGAGGCACTCTGAAGACCTAGCCCTGAGTATCATGCTCTTGTTGAAGAGCTTGTCCCTGGGGCTAGGTGGTTTTTTACATGAAGACAGAAGAGATGAGTTTGAGGCAGGAAATGAAGTACTTTCTAGGGGCTCCTCAGTCTCTTCCACTGGCTCCTTAGTGTCACACAGCTGTGACAAGGGATTCTTGCTCTTCTGAAGCTGGGCCTTCCTCCTCTGAATCTCATTACGCAGATTGGTAGCAAAACGCTCACTCTTCCGCCGGTTTTGGATTGAGCGGCCCCGGGGCCCACCATTTCGTCTCCCACCCACCCGGCCACATTCCTTTGGTTCACTGTCCCCTTCTTCAGTAGCCTCTGTGCTGTCAGCTACTTTAGTGGTTGAAGAACAATCCCTGGTTTGTTGAACAAGGGAGCCAGAGGCAGAGGGCTGCTGGCTGGCTAGTTCACTGCCTGCTCTGCAGGCTCTGTTTGGGTCCTGGAAACCTCTCTCTGGAGGGTGTCCATCAGCCTCTCCATGTGGGGAACTGCTCAAACTCTGGTGCCCTGAACCCAGAGGCCTGTCATCCACTTGCCTGGTCTTTCTCTCTTTGATGGGCTGGTCCTGAGTTCCTCTTGTGGGGTGACATGGACTTTTCTTCCCTGTGTGACTGTTATGCAAAGGTGACAGAGTCCACTCATGCCCATCCTGTCCAGTTGGGAGCTCTATCCCCTTGCTGCCCCTCATATCAAGGTGTACATGCTGTAAGTGGGATGCCAGAAGCTGTTCAGGGGCACTATGGCGATGCCCCATGGGTCCTGTGAGGTGTGAAGGGGTGCCAACAGAAGCAGCCTTAGCTGGCTCTGGTGAAGCCTTGTTGAGTGGGCTGGAATCTATGCTGAAAGTTTTGTCATACACTTTTGGGAATCCAACAGCTTTGGCTGAGGCCTCCATCAGTAGATTCTCAGAGTCCTGCTGGCTAGATTCAGGAGCTTGGCTGAGCTCACAGTTCTCATGGCCCTCATTTGTCACTTGGTCTTGCCCGCTGAGGCAGCAGAATCTGTTAGGGTTCCTTGGGGATAGAACAGTGCCTAAGCTCACTATCTCTTTCTGTTGCAAGGAGTCCACAGGCTCAGAGGCCTGGCGCTGTTCTCCATTGAGGAGCTGGGCTCTGGAGGCCTGAAGACTGTCTCGCCTCACTGGAGGCTGTGGTGGGCCTCTGGTAGCCTTGGCAGGCCCAGAGTGGTGGGACTCCTGTGGGCGGGATGACATCTGGGAGCTTGGAGTCATGTAGCCCCCATTGGTGCGCCGGCTACCTCCGGAGGTCTCAGCTACATTGGGCCGGCCATTGGGGGCTTTCGTTGGCCCTGGGCCTTGCATGATGCAGTCTGCAGAGCCTGGGTCCTCTGGCCTGAGGGAAAGGGCACAGTCAGAGGCATTTGAGCTGGCTGAGAAGGAGCTATAGGCTGAGTCACGCTGGTTGGGGTACATGTTCTGATCCATGGGCAAGAGGTGGCCCTCGTAGGAAGTTTGGCCTGGTTGTTCCAGGCTTTCCATGCTGCCAATGGAGCTGCTTTTCTCAGTGCTGCAGTGCCGGGAGAGTGGACACCACTGCACACACACGTCACTGCAAGACACAGGGCATACTGGTTAGTTAGCCAAATTACCACATCCCTCTCCCGCCTTGGCCAGCCCTGTCATGGGAGAAAGCAGAACAACCCAGAGGCACCCGTGCCACAAATAAGAAGGAGATAAGGCCAAAAAGAAAGAAGGGAAACAGTGAAAAATATGGACACTGGGGCACTGGAGAGATGTGGTAAAATGGGAGACAAGACAACATATGGAAACAGGAGTGGGCAGGATCCCAAAGACTAAAAGTGTAAGAACTCCACTGGGGCTTATGTTCTGTTTCCCTGCCGCCAGTGAGTCTAGAATTGTTTCTGGCCTGTCACTGTCCTTAGGGAGTCAGCATGTGGCTCTCTGCCAGGAGAGACAATCACAGAATATTAGTATTAGAGAGGGACTCTAAAGGGTTGATTCAATTTCAGCCAGCCCATTTTGTAAATCAGTGGCTGTCAAATTTGAGTGTGCATCAGAAGCACAGGGAGGGCTTGTCCAAACAACACAGGTTTCTGGGCCCCATCCCCAGAATGTTAGGTCTGGGTGGATCTTGGGAATTTTTGTCTTTGACGAGTCCTCAGGTGATGCTGGTATTCTTTGTTGGTCCAGGGACCACACTTTTGAGAACCCCTGGAGTAAAGCGAGCCCTGCAAAAGGAAGTGATTTTGAGGAGGTGATTTTCTCAAGATCACCCAGCTGTAGCTTGTGACCCAGACAGGCCCAGAATTTAGGCAACACCCAGTTCTCTTCTTGGTAGCAGTGATCCTGACCATTTACCAAGGACCTACAATGTGCCAGGCACTTTACAATGTCTCATTTCAGACTGAAGGGGATAGATTATTATCCGCACCCCCCCACACACACAACTGAGAAAACAAGCTTAGCAAGGTAAACTGACAAGCTTACAAAGCTGCTAAAGAAGCAAAGCTGGAATTTGAACCCCAGCCTCTGTGAGTACAATGTCTTAGCTCTTCTGCTATACTATTTGTTAAATGGGAATTATAATAATATCTGTATTAATAATAATAACATAATACCGGTTGCTTTGTGTGTGACAGCAATTAAAAATGTAAAGCTCTTGTCGCAGTCCAGACACCTAGCAAAGGTTCAATACACGGTTAACTGCTCCTCTCTTGCTTTTTGTTTTAATTGCTGATAACAATAACAATTAAAACAAAAAGCAATAGAGGAGCCACTAGTGTTGATATTACAGTTGGCCTTGTGTACCCATCCCTCCCTCATCCCTCACAGCAAAGCCAAACCAGGGAGACCAAAGAAGGGACCGGGATCAGACACAATCTTGAATTTTAAGTACCATTTCCCACAAACAAAGTCAAAGTGAGCCAAGTCATGCCAGTAACTCCCTATGCCTAGAACTCCTGAAGTCACAGACTGTTCTCAGAAAGGCCACAGTTCAGAGAGCCATAACTGAGTGGTGGCAGGGGCTCCCAAGACTCTCAGATCAGCCACCCTTCATACTTGCTTCCTGCCTTGCCCCTTAGCCACTCTGCTCGCTTGACTTCTGGGCTAAGAATCCATCAATTCCTTGTTGGCAAGGGAACCTGCCACCCACTCTACCACCCTTCCTGCTGCAGGCAACCACACCCCCACTCAAACAGGAGCCAAGCTCAGAATGTGTTTCAGTGTATTCTTCCAGAATAAAACTGCCTCTGCCTGGAACTCCTGTATTTTGGTGCCAAATAAAGTCATTGACTGGGGGCAAATTCAACCCTTAGATTCCCTGAGCCTCATCATCAGAAATTCCTTCTTAGAGGGCAGTTCTTTTTGTGGAAGGGAAAAGGTAGCTGAGGCCAGCAGCCCTCTTGGCTCTGAGTTTGCAGAAAAAGTTATCTGTCCCTTTTGGGCAGCTATTTTGACAACAGACAATACCAGGCCCCCCGAATTGAGAGAGCCTCATGGCAAATAGACCCTGTTCTTCAGGGAGGTGCCCATTCTGAGGGCTTTGGCCCTGTGACAGAGCTGATGAACTCTGGATGAGATCATCAGTGAGTCACTGTAGCTAGAGAAGAGAACCAGAACCCAG
>NW_027529494.1:36323-40172 GCF_008692635.1 Crocuta crocuta | reverse complement strand
AGACTGCAAAGGAGCAGCCACTGAAATAGAAGGAAAAGCAGGGGAGTGTGGTGTCTTGCAAGGCAAGTGCGATGAGTATTTCAAGGAAACATTTTCTAGAAGGAAAGGGACTGTCCCAAAGTCACAGAGAATTAGCAGTAAGTAGGACTAGAACCCAGGTACTATGGGTTCCCACTCCATTTTCCATTATAGTATTCTGGGCTCTATAGCGTGCAGCTGGGGACTTTAGTAGATGAGGAGTGGCCAGGTCATCTACCCTCCAGTCCATCTTGAGGGGGAAGGTTCTAGACTCACCTTGTGTTGCAGCCGGAATGCCAGGATAAACTGAAGGCTTCAGAAGGGAAATGCATGGTGGTGGCTGCTTCAGGGCATCCCTCCAGCAGCTTGGCCACATGCCATGAGTGTGGCCTACTGACAGGGGCGTTTCTCCTACAGCAAGAAAGGGACAGGAAGTCAGCTTAGGGAACCAGAGCTGAAATCACTTCCTATGCAACTTCCACCCCCACCCCCTCTTTCCCTTAAATGAAGTAGAACATCTTGCAAGGAGCTGGTATGGGAATCTTAGTGGCCCTCCTCGGCTCCCAGCACTTAAATCTCCTTTGTGCTGATGATGAGGCGTGTATATATAGAATGTTAGCTTCACAGGGCTGTCTTGCTCATGGGTGTATCCCAGGCACACACAGGAGTTCCAGATCCATAGTAGGTGCTTAGTAAGTATTTGTGGAATAAATGAGTACTGCTGCCCAATCAACAGTGAGCCTACCCTAAGTTTTCTTTGAGAAAAAAAAAATCAATCTGGCCAAACTTCCCATTTTTCTCTAAGAAAAGAATAGGCAAATGATTGAGTAGTTCAAAGAAGTCAACACTAGGTTGCAAATCCTCCAATTTTCACTTGTTCATTTGATAAACATTTGTTATATGTTTACTTCTTCACTATGTACCGTCTGTGCATAGCTCTGGGGATACAGAGATGAATCAAACATAGTCTTTGCACTTGAGGGCTTACAGATTAGTGGGAGAGAGAGCTAATTCAAATAAAGCATGGTGAAGGCACTGAGAGAGTGAAGGACAAGATGGGCACAGAGGTGAGATGCCTGAGTTTACAGGCAAAGAGGAGGGCAAGGAGCCCCAACTCCTGCCAGGGAAAACAGCATGAAATGGTGAATGTTGCAGTGCTAGGCTGACACAGAGACTGGCTGCTCTGCATGGCAGGGGTACATAGAAGGAAACAGGTCTCAGGCCAATGCCCTGAAAGCAACCACAGGGTCTGTCTGGTGCTGGAGGCTGAAGCCATACTCTTGCACTGACTGAATTAGACAAGACCCATCCCTGTCCTCTGGTATATTCTCCATGAATACATGCCACCCTTGCAAATGAGGAAGAATAATATGGGGAAGAGCACACGTGGAGCCTGGGTAATGGAGCAGAAGATAAGGAGAAGATTGATGAGATGAAGAGAGGGAGGGTGGGATGGGGGAAAGAAAGAAAGAAAGAAAGAAAGAAAGAAAGAAAGAAAGAAAGAAAGAAAGAAAGAAAGAAAGAAAGAAAGAAAGAAAGAAAGAAAGAAAGAAGGAAGGAAGGAAGGAAGGAAGGAAGGAAGGAAGGAAGGAAGGAAGGAAGGAAAGAAAGAAAGAAAGAAAGAAAGAAAGAAAGAAAGAAAGAAAGACTAGAGATAAGAGTGGGGGGGCACCTGGGTGGCTCAGTCAGTTAAGTGTCCAACTTCAGCTCAGGTCATGATTTCACAGTTCATGAGTTCAAGCCCCACGTCAGGCTCTGTCCTGATAGCTCAGAGCCTGGAGCCTGCTTCAGATTCTCATTCTCTCTCTCTCTCTCTCCATCCTTCCCCCACTCATTCTCTGTCTCTCTCTCAAAAATAAATAAACATTAAAAAATTTAAAAAAGAGTGAGAAGGGAAACAAATGACAGAACAGGAGAAAACAGAGAGATTACAGAGAAATACATAGTAGAGAGAAATGGGTGATAAAGAGATGAATGACAGAGTAAGAGGATGACAAATAAGTAGATGAGAGAGAGAGAGATGATGATGATGATGATGATGATGATGATGATAACTTCCTTAACTTATTCAATCATTTACTGTCGCAGGCTCCATACAAGGGTGCAGAGCTGACTAAGATAAGGGCCCCTGTTTTGAACGAGCTTGTCATCTAGTGAGATGATCAGCTCTCTACCTCCCAGGAGCAGTAGTGGATAGACTTGAGCTGAATTCCATCCTAGCTGGGAATGCCCCTCACCCTAACAGAAACACAGAAAATCCCAGCAGTGCAAGGCTCTAGAGGCCCAAGGCCCAAATAGGCAGTCCTGAGGGGAACAACCTTGCTAGGGAAAATAAGGGTAGAGTGGTAACAGGCCAGACACGGACAAGGAGTTGTAAGAGGAAGGGCAAGGGAAGCTGCTTATCAAAGGTCAGGAACCAGAGCCACAGGTCAGCAGTGCTGGCTAGGATTTATGGGAAGGAAAGCAAAGTGGGGCCCCCACTTTTAACTATAGTGTTCTATAATGGGTTTCAGAGTGCCCAGCAGGGAATCTGGAGGCACAAGAAGACCTCAGAGCAGGAGGAGGAAGGGTGCCTGTTCCAGAGTCTCACACACAAAGCCATGTTGGTAGAAATCTTTCCAACTACTATTACCTGGTAGGCATCCAATAACAACTGTGGATAAAGCAGCTCACGGAAGTACTATGTACTGCTACATACTATGAACCATGTGTGTCTACTATGTGCTATGCTTCCAGGCACTGAGGATACAGTGGAGAACAGGCACCTCTCATATTTTGAGCTCTTCTTCCACATCCAGAATTTCTGAAAAGTCCAGGGTTTAAAATGTGGGTGGTCACCCTTAATACCACCTTCCCTCCAGCCATCCAATCCTTCATTGAGTTCTACTGGGTCTTCTTTTGTATCTTGCTGGCTTTACCTCTCTCTCTCTTTCTTTCCCCCTCTCTCTCTTCCCATTTCATTGACACTATTCTATATAATCACACTTCTCCACAGAGCTCACCACCAACACCTTCTGTTATAGTCCAGGCCCTTAACACTATAATGTCCAAAATCCTGTAAGTCTGCCAGCCAGTCTCTCTTTGTTCCATCTCCAGTCATTGCTTTTGGATCCAATCATGTCAAACACCAATTGAATTGTGGCACTTGCCCATTCAAGAATCTTTCCTGGCTCCCTAATTCTTCCCCTGTCCTGCCTCAAATATAAACTGGGTGAGATGTTCAAAGCTGTAAATAAGCGATCTTTACCCACCCAGCCCAATTTCCCATGTCTGTGCTCCAGTCATGTCCTGCAACCAACTTTGTGCCTTTGCTGTTGGTTTTCCAATAGAATCTAACACAGGCTCTGGAGATGGGCCACCTTGGTTTGAATCCCAGCTCTCTCACTTATGAGTTCCATTACTTTGCCCAGGTGACTTCACTTCTCAGAGCTCTAGTTTCCATGGCAGTAAAACAGGGATAAAATACCTAATTCATGGGGTTGAAAAGATCACATGAGACAATGCATTTCAACTGCTTAGAACAAGGTCTGGTAAGCCATCAGCCTATTTAGTTATTACTCTGACTATTCCCTTCATCTGGAATCCCCCTCTCATTTTTTTTTCAATCTGCATCCCACCTATTCTTAAAAGTGCTGTTCAAGTACCATATCCTCCAGGGTGCTTGTCCTTAGTTATGTAGTCCTCACAATTTATCCCATAATAATATGATGTTTTATATTGCACATCACCATTTCATGTATGTCAGTCTCATCCCACCACCTGTATCAGGCTGGTAAGGAAGGAGACAAACATGAGTGAGATGGATCTCATTTCATATCCTAATCCCATCAC
>NW_027529494.1:26177-36197 GCF_008692635.1 Crocuta crocuta | reverse complement strand
TTCAAATCCTAATCCTACCACTTTGGATGTATGATTCTATGCAAGGCATTTAACCCATCTGAGCTTTGGTTTTCTTATCTGAAAAAAAAAAAAAAGGAACAATAATCTACCTGGCTGGGTTATTGTGAGGATTAGGAATAATATTCTCAAAGCATCTGAGACACAGCCTGATAGATAACAAGTGGTCAATAAATAGTACAAACTATAATAAAGGTTATTGGCTCAGACTTGTCGCTCTGGATTGTTCAACAGTACTCCCACCGGATTTGTCTACGCGCTATCAAGGTTCGGCTACTTGCTACTCCCTTGCCACACGTTGAAATGTAGCTTACAAAGGCCCCTACTCTCAAGGTTGTCTCCAGGAGTAGGAAACAATCCCAAAGGAGACAGAAGCAAGGCAATAGGGCTTTGGGACCACTGGGAGAAAACCAGAAGCTACTGGAAGGAAAATCCTAGCAGAGAAACTGTAGCAAGAGCTGAAGTCTTCTAGCCCTAATTTGGGAAAGGAGAGGAAACTATAATAGGGTCTAATACTCGGTCTAGTATTATTGTTAAACCTCCCTAGACTTGGAGACAGTCTGCACTGATATTCTACGCCTAGCTGTGTGACCTTGGGCAAGTCACTTTTCTGAGTTGTAGGTTCTTTGTCTGTAAAATGAGGAAGAGAACTATCCCTTACTAATTATAGCCTGGATTAAATGCAATCCTGTGTGTGAATGCAATCCTATGTCAGCTTAATGCCTGACATACCATGAACTTTATAAAAACAGAACAGGGACCATTCACTGACCACTTTAGACGTGCCAGGCACTAAGCACTTTGCATATATTAGTTAATTCAGTCCTTACTCCAACCTTATCAGTAAGAGTGATTAGTATCCCCAGTTTAGAGATGAGGAAACAGACACACAGCTGAATTGCTTTGCCAAGAGCACACATAATGAAGATGAGGCTCAGAATCTCCAGCCCTTTCTAGGATATCACAAGACCTCTCCTCCCCAAAGAGGGACTTGGCTCAACAAGCTTGTATATCTGAGGCTTCTCCTAGCCATTTCTACAAGAAGCAGTCAGAAAGGGAAAGTCTCAGTGGTCCTTGAGTTTAAACCAAACCTTCTCCAGGCAGTGGGGAAGAGGGATGAAGAGAAGGAAGCAGAGAGGTGAGAAAATGCCAACCACCAACCATGTAGCTCAAGGCCTAGCCATGGAGGGAATGGCGCCAGTGCCTACCCTTTCTCCCAAGGCTGGCTCAGTTACTGTCATTAACACATACCTTACCATTCTCATTACCTCAAAGTTCCTTTCTTAGGAAGCAAAAAGAGGGGTGCCTGGGTGGCTCAGTTGGTTAAGCGTCTGAATTCAGCTCCGGTCATGATCTCACAGTTCGTGGGTTCGAGCCTCACATCGGGCTCTGTGCTGACAGCTCGCTTGGAGCCTTGAGCCTGCTTCAGATTCTGTTATCTCCCCCTCTCTGACCCGCTCATGCTCTCTCTCTCTCTCTCTCTGTCTCTCTGTCTCTGTATCTCTCTCAGAAATAAACATTTAAAAAAAAGGAAGCAAAAAGAAAGGGATACTGAAGAAAGAAAGCAGAAGGGGGAAGAGGGGCAGCAGCCATGGCTACCAGCAGTACCTACCATGGAAGTTGCTCCTGGTGGAGAGATGGCTTAGGAGGAAAGCTGGATATCCAGCCAGCTCAGGTGCTAAAAAACCCCTCCAACCAGCCCCCAGAGCTTCTGCAGGCTGGATCTTCCCTTAGCTGAGACCCATCTGCCTTCCCGTTAAGACCTCCTGAGATGAGGGGCCATCAGCCCAAGCTCCTGAGTGTGATCCAAGAGGCTCAGGCACAGTCAGGTCCCAGTTCCAAGAATAGAGAGGAGTATTATTGAAGGCAAAGTATGGCCATCAACTGTTGGACCCAGATGTGGCCACAGCCGTAGGAAGGAGAGCCAGGAGTGAAGACACTGCTCCAGAAACCAGCCAGCACCCTGGTGGCACAGGGAAGGATGAAAGGCAGTTCCAGCAGCATAAACAGCCCCCCTGTTCCCTACTCCAGCCTCCTCTGAGTCCTGGCCCACCCCCTTCCACAGCTCAGGGGCCAATAAGGAAGCTGGGTCCCCAGCCACTGCTAGAACTCAGGAAAGGAGTAAGGAAATGATGTTTGGGAAAGATAAAGCGAGTGTCTAAAAAGAATTTTTAAAAATACACGTAAGTGAGAGAGAAAAATACCCCAGACACATACACTTAAAAGAATTCCTGTGCTTCCTGAACTGAGCTGACCCCACCCAGCCATCTCTGTAGGTCCTCTGGACCCCAGAAAAGGAAAGTCCAGAGCAGCCAAGCCTAACAGACTCCAGATCCAGAAGAGCAAGTAGTAAGAACAACAGCTTATTTTACATGGCTGGGGGCAAGTAACCTAGATATTTTCCAGGGTGAAGGTCCTGCTGAGCTATACAGACTTACAAACCAGTCTTGGTCACATTTACAGGGTCTGCACTTCCTATGGGCACCTGAGCAGATCCAAAGAAAACTTCACTTTACAGCTGAGACTCCAACTCCAGAATAGTAGTGCTTGGAGTCAGCATCCCTGGCCCTGCCATGAATTTGCTCTGGCCTCTGACAACTTACTCCCCCTCTCTGAGCTTCTGTTTCCTCTCTGCAAAATAAAACATTGGATTCCACTGTCACAAACAACCCTTCCAGCTATAGCATGTTATGATGTAATAGTCCTAGGCCCCAATATGGGACTTCAAATGATGTCCTTATTGACCTGTGTGACAGCCAGAAACCAGAGTGGCCGCACATGATTTTGTTGCATATCCCAAGCCCAAAGTCAGGCATTAGGGTTTAATTTCTCTCAGGGATTTAGGGTTGGGGGTTCCTTTTGTAATACTCCTGATCCCCACCTCAGGTTCCCTTGGCCTCTGATCCTAATTTCAGCAATTTCTGGCCAAAGAAGGCTTAAGTGATATCCCTCAGGACAAGAAGAATGCTTAGGCCATTCCTCTCTGGGGAAATCATGCCTTGAGGCCCCTTCCCTTCTCTTTTCTCTGTACTGCCTAGGGAAGTCTGGTTGACTTTTGTCTGTTCCCTAAAAGGCAGGTGTCATCCAAGTAAGCCCATAGGCCCTCCTTTGGTAGTACTGTATGGGGAAAGTTTTGGGATTTTATGGGCATATCAATCTGGCTTAGAGTTTCAGATTTGTCACTCACTGCTTGTTTGGCCTTGGGCATGTCATAGAGCCTTCATTTTCTCATCTGCATGCATTCAACAAATGGTACCTGCTGTTAATATTATCTTCTACCCAAAATAATAATGGGCAAAGTATTGTTAACAGCAAGAAAAAAAAATGACTTCTTCAATCCAAATGAAGTTTAAAGAGAAAGGACTAGTTAAAAGAAGGTTCAACACTGATGGTTACCAGAGGGGACGTGGGGGGATGGGTTAAACAGGAGATGAGGATTAAGGGGTGCACTTGTTAGGATGAACACTGGGTTATGTATGGAAGTGTTGAGTCACTATATTCTACACCTTAAGCTCACATAAGGCTGTATGTTAACTATGCTGGAATTAAATTAAAAAACTTAATTAAAACATTTAAAAGAAGTAAAGAAATTTCAAAAGCCAAACCTAGTACTCTAGAGCAGAGCTTCTCAAACTTTAGTGGGCATACTAATTACTGTGATCTTGCTAAACTGAAGATTCTGATTCAGTAGGTCTAGAGCAGTCTCCAAATCTGACTTTGTAACAAGCTCTACTGTAACGCAAATGCTGCTGGTGTGATCACCATTCTTTGATTATACACTTAGAGAATACAGTACCATTAACAGTATACTAAAGAATAACCCCTGGTCTGAAAACGCATAAGGATAAATGGTCTCTTCTAATGTCATCCCTCAGGCCTGGGTGCCCAGCCTTCTCTAATCTTCTGGTTACCATATGCCTTCCTCCTTCCACTCAGCAACCCAGTGTGAAACAGTGCTTCCCTGATGAGGCCTGCTGATCCCTACTTCCTAACAAAATAAAGAACAATGAGTTTGATAGCAGTTGGACCCTGTCTGTAGCCAGGTGAGGCTGAGAAAATTATGAGTAGAAGAGCAAGCATGTTCACGGGACTTGCTGAGGTACAGGTGGGGTGGGCAGATGAGATGTGGAATCACCAGATGAGGTGATATGACAGGCAGGTGGGCACAGGTGGCATATACTTGAAAAATTCTTGGGCAAAGGAAGATAAATAGGAACACAAGCAGTGTGGCCAATTTAGGATTTGGAAATGAGGCTGGGGGCTGGGGTGGGGATAAAAGGGCACCCTCTCATTTAGCAATGCTGAGTTCCAAATTACATGACCAAGTATAACCTCTTATGTTTGGGTGAAGGTAAAGATGACTGCTTCTTCCCAAGCACTCAGAAAATAAGAACTTGGCGAGGGTGCAAGAGGAGGATGGGCACATGAAGGTAAAAGCTAGCTCCCAGAAGAGTCCTCTGGTAAAGACTTGTGAGAGATGAGGAGAGGGAGACACAAAAATTCTGGAAGGAGTGGCCTAGTGCGCTGTTGCCCCAGTATCTTCTGACAGAATTACCCATCTCTGATTCTGGCTCCCAGCAGATCCATTAAGTGAGACTTAGAGGCAAATGGGGAAAGAGAACCATGGCTCTGTCCCAACCCAGGGAAAGAAGGAAAATATGGCCTGTGTTGCTTGAGATTGTGCTTAATCCGAGGTCTGGGCCATAACATACTTTAGGCTTTTTCCTCTTTTGAAAGTGTTTAGATAAGGAGAAGCACAAAAGAGTGTCCTTGATTAGCTCTGTTTACTTTCTGTGGTTCTTCCAGCTTCCCCCTGAACAGCACATTCCACCTGCCCCACATGAAGGAGTCCAAGCTCATTCTGGCCAGCTCTACAGGAAGGGAAGCCTGCACACAGACCGGTGGAGAGAACAATGCATGGCTTGTTTATCTGACAAAATAGGGGAAAAGCTGCTTGATCACCATGGAGGTATACAGAGCTACTAAGGCCCCACAGTTAGTGGGGGAGCTTACATCCTGGTGATCCAGAGACCCTTTCTTATTATAGACCAAACCAAGGGGGAACATGTATATATGTATGTATGCATGTATGCGTGTGTGTGTGTGTGTGTGTGTAATTTTAAAGACAACTTTTACAACAGTGGCTTTCTTGTCAGTCTGGGAAAGTCATAGTTTTGGTCATCTGAAATGTGGGTATTTTATGTAGAAGGGGCTTTGGTTTAGTTCTGCCTCCCTACCTCCTCCAACCTCCCCTTGCCTCTCTGAACAGTCAGGTCAAACTCCTTCATGTAAATCTGCTGGATCCTCCCTCTCCACCCTCCACCTCAGGATCCATCCCTGGCTAAAAGAAAATCCAGGGAAAGGAATAAGAAAGGGAATGTTGCAGTGGAAATAAAGACTCCCTCAAATGCTGTTGTGTGTGTAAGGAGGTACCTTTGGGCTCTCCAATTAGAGAATGATAAGTTTATCTGATTAGGGTCTTTATATTTGACCTTCTGTTTTCATGTACCCATTTTCACATTGGAGTATTTAAAACATGGGGACACTTCTTTTTCTAAAAAAGGCTGGAAAGAGGCAACCTATGAATGATATAGGAGAGCTTTGCAAATATTAGGGGCTAAAAATGCTTAGTATTTTAGAAACACAGTACTTGGCATTCTCTTTCAGAGTGGGGTAGAGAGCATATTTTAGTTTTTCTATGTACAGTCTAGTAAGACATAGCCATCATAGACTGTTTCTTGACAGTGATCCCAAAGGCAAGGAGACTGACAGTGCATATTTCATGGCTTGCAGAAGCAAGGAGAGCAAATAAAGAATCTGAATAATGAAAGAAAGTTTTTCTCACTTCCCTGTATATACAAAAGCTAAGAGTGCAACACCAGAGGGCTGAGGTAGAATTCAGGAGAGCACATAGGAAAAATTACAACAGGTTCACAGAGAACCATCTGTTGAGTCAGCTTCTGCTGTGATGCCCAATTTCCTAAACCAACACCCAGAGTGATAAAGAAGGTGGAGGATGTTTGTCCTCCGGCTCTGGTTTCTATTAATAATATTCGTAGTATCCTTTGGGAAGGAGGATATGGGAATAATACAAGATTTCCTTTCTTCTCCCTTTAAGCCAAATATTTTCTTCAGCTTAAACTCAGTATTGGAGATGTCACTTTTTCAGGGGGATGGTGGAACCCACAAAGGTTTTTCCCAAAGTCAAGTCTCAAAGCCCTTACAATTACTTCTGGGTAGTCTTCAACTCACCTCCACTACTAAAGACATGGAACCCTACAACAATAGCCAACAATAGTAAGAACCCTGGTAGAACCAACAGTACCGACTCCCTCTGCTTTGTGCAAACATGACAAATGAGGAAGGGCCAATGCTCAGCAGAGCTGGACCACAGTGAGCTAGGTGGACAGTAGCGGGAGATGAGGTTGGGAAAATGCCAAGACCACATTGTGGAGTTTTCAAAGGCCAAGGTAAGAGGTATGCATATAATTCTCAGTGCAATGGGAAGCTGCTGGACATTGTTAAGCAGGGGACTACCATGATCGAAGTTCTATAAAGATATAACTTGGATGATGGATTTAAGCAGGATGAGAGTAGAAACCAGGCAACCATTTAAAATGGCTCTTGTCAGTAAGAGATAACAGTGGTTTGTTCTAGGGAAGAAGCAGTAGGGTTGAGAAAAGTTTGATTTGAGAGATCTTAAAGAGGTAAAGCTGACAGTACTTGTTGATGGACTGAATGTGGAGAGTGAGGGAAAAAGAAGAAGCCATGACATTTGGGTCACCTGGCATCTGTACCTTCTTAGCACAGAATTCATTCCCGAAACTGAGTCATTAGTAGTTCTTTAAAAAAAAAAAAAGTTGGAAGTCTTCACCATTCTTTTATTCAAGCATTTATGGAGCTTCCATCCACATTTAAGGTGCTTGAAGAGGTACTATGGAGCATACTAAAATGAAGATGATATAATCCCTGTGCTTAAAGAATTTACAGTGTGAGAGGGAATGAATAGAAATACCTAAGTAACCACTAAACCCTAACCAGAATGTCATGTCTGAAGGGAATGCTAACAAAATGAGGTTTTAAAAAAGGAGAAAGCACAGCTGGTTAATTAAGGAAGACTTCACAGTGCCTTTGAGCTAAATTTTGAAGACTCAGTTTATTTATTGGTGTTTTTTTAAATACAATTTATTGTCAAGTTAGCTAACATATAGCGTATACATTGTGCTCTTGGTTTCAGGAATAGATTCCCATGACTCATCGCTTACATAACGACACTCAGTGCTCATCCCAACAAGTGCCCATCGCCCACGTTCCCCTTTCTGCCACCCGCCCCCGCATCAGCCCTCAGTTTGTTCTCTGTATTTAAGAGTCTCTTATGGGTTTTCCTCTCTCTCTGTTTGAAACAATTTTTCCCCTTCCCTTCCCCCTGGTCTTCTATTAAGTTTCTCAGGTTCCACATATGAGTGAAGACAAATGATATCTGTCTTTCTCTGACTAACTTATTTCACTTAGCATAATACCCTCCATCCAGTTCCATCTGTATTGTTGCAAATGGCAGGATTCCATTCTTTCTCATTGCCAAGTAGTATTCCATTGTATATATAAACCGCCAGGTTTTGCATAAACAAGAGTGGAAAAGCCAGAATATTCTGAATGAAGAACAGATAGTTTCTATAAGGCACACAGGAAGTAAAGTTAAAATGATGCAAGAAAACGGTGGGCTTTAAGTGTCAGGGTAAAGTATTTATCTCACATAACCCAATAGGCAAGAGAGAGGCTTCAGAAGATCCAGGATAGGAGAGCAACATGGTAAAAGAAGTATGTTGGTAAGGTTATTTTGGTAGCCATGTGTAGATTGAATCGTGTGGATAAATACTGAAAACATGAAGTGAGGAGGCTTGAGCAATAGATACAATAAAAGGTAGAGCTAGAGCATGACAGTGGGGATAGAGCAGAAGGGAAAGACGGAGAGAGGACATGAGACACAGAACCAATAAGGTTGGACTACTCATTAAATATGGAAGAGAGAACCGGGTTAACAGGACCATGAAGCACATGGAAGAAAAGTGGTAGCACTAATCTAGATAGGGAAATTGGAGTAGGAGCTGGGGAAATGTTTGATTTTAGACATGAATTTGTTTCAAATGCTGTCAAATTATGTAGCTAGACATGCCCAGCAAGCAGCTCAACGTCTGTGCCACAGTGCTAGAAAGAGGTTAGGGCAGGGTATGGACATGTGGTCATTATCCTGAGAGGAGGCAGCCAATGCTGCTGCATTGGTTGTGATTACCCATGGTAAATGTGTCCAAGGAAAGACAGTGGATGACAGATGCCCATAGAACAGCTAGATTTCAGGTGGGAGAAGAAGAAACCCTAATCAAACAGACAAAACAATAAAATGTCATTTTCTTTTATAAAAAATTTTCAAATTTATTTTTGAGAGAGAGAGAGCGAGTGCAAGTGGGTAGGGGCAGAGAGAGAGGGAGACACAGAATGCGAAGGAGGCTCCAGGCTCTGAGCTGTCAGCACAGAGCCCAACAGAGGGCTTGAACCCATGAACTGTGATACCATGACCTGAGCTAAAGACAGACGCCCAACTAACTGAGCCACCCAGGTGCCTTGTCATTTTCACTGATATTAGCAATATATATTTTTAAATTAAGTATCAAGTTGCAGGGAAATAGGCATTCTTGTACATTGCTGGGTGGGAAGGGATATGGGTACGCATTTGCTAGAAAGAAATTTGCCATATCAAGAGACATCAAAATGTTCCTAATGTGCTTGCTTCAGCCAACATATATAAAAATTGGAATGATACAGAGATTAGCATGGCCCCTGAAAGAATGACATGCAAATTTATGAAGCATTCAATTTTTTCTCTCCTGGAATTAGATAGTATTACTGGTTGTACAGCCTTGTGAATATACTAAAATGCACTGAATTACACACTTGAAGATAATGCATTTTATGGTATGTGAATTATATCTGTTTTAAAAAATGTTTCTGCCCTTTGATCCAGTCTTTCCATTCCTAAGATTCTACAGTAAGAGAGCAATTAGAGATGCACACATTGATCTACATGAAGTGTCATCCACTGCAGGGTTATTACAGTGGTAAAAACAAGAACATCCTAGCTGTCCAACATTTAGGAAGAGTTAAGTGAGGTATTGCACATCTACATGAAGGAAAAATAATCTGCCATTAAAAATCATGTTTCTCAAGACTACTTAATGATCCTGAAAAAGGCTCACAATATAATGGTAAATGAANTCAGTCCTTTTCAAAAAATATATATGTATTTACATATATATTCATATATAAGCATACACATATTAAAGGGCTGAATGCAAATACATCACTATCTTACCAGCAGGTGTTTATCTCTCTACGTGGCAGAATTAAGGGTCATTCTTATTTTTTATACCTTAAAAAATTTCAAAGCTTTCTATATTACACAGGTATTAGAGCTGAATGAGAAAAAGTTTTCAAAGAAAAAAGACATCATTCTATATAGGCATATCATTTACCCTTACAATCATCTGATGCAACTGTCTGATACATTCCTAAGTTAGTAATCTGCAATGCTCATAATACTTGTATAGTTGTATAATTGTAACACTTGTATACTTAACTATTTCAAACATCTGGATTTTGCCCTCAAATAAATGAGCCTAGAGCCCACCAACCTAGCAAAATGCTTCCCCAAAAAATGCTTTGCTATTTGGTGGTGGATTCCTCTGTTTATTGTACTAATTAAAAGAACTCCATCTGACAGGGTTTTTTTGTACCCCAATACTAGCAAGGGGAGCTGTTCTTTGCTGTCAGAGGTATCCAGGGCTGGAAGGACAAGGGGCAAGTTGAAGGGAGACCAGGCAAAGGAAAAAAAAGGTCAAGTCAAGGTCAGCATCAAGGCTGTGCCCAGTGGATTGACAACAATTGCTACTCAAGGTCTTTTTGGCTCTAGTTTCTTCCCAGGTGCCTGATGAACTTGGTGGGACAAAA
>NW_027529494.1:25026-26095 GCF_008692635.1 Crocuta crocuta | reverse complement strand
TAATGAACTTGGTGGGAAAAAATTGCATGGAGAGGGGAAAAGCCACAGGAAAATCTGGTAGGGGGTGTGGCAGCAAATACCATGTGTAAAGCCATCTGATTGCTAATATTTGTATACAACATTTACAGTTCACAAAGAACTTTTTTTTATTTTTCGTTTCTTCTTTTTTAATTTATTTTATTTTTTTCTCAAATAGTTTATTGTCAAATTAGTTTCCACANAAAGAATGCTACCATATATTTTTAAAAACAGATTTTGATTTTTTTAATTTTTAATTTTTTCAAAAAAATTTTAATGTTTATTTATTCTTGAGGGAGAGATAGAGCATGAGGGAGGGAGGGACAGAGAGAGAGGGAAACACAGAACCCGAAGCAGGCTTCAGGCTGTCAGCACAGAGCCTGACTCGGGGCTCCAACACAGGGACCACAAGATCATGACCTGAGCCAAAGTCAGATGCTTAACTGACTGAGCCACCCAGGCTCTCTGAAAGATTCCATTTCTTGATAGGAGTTGCAAAGTTCTTAAAGCTGGGTTATTTTAATGATTCCTCCACATAAACTTAAGATATATTGCTAAATTAAGATGTTCTTAATAGTTGNGCCCCTAAAACATTTTTAAATGGCTGCTTTAAAATACTGGCTGCTGGTGCTTTGACTTACGTGGGGTTTTGTCTTCCACGGCAGACTGGGAGCCTTTCTTCAACTATCAGTGGCTGTATACACAGTCAACGGGGTTGCCTGAATAGAATGTGGGCTCCAGGGGCAGGTGGGAACATACTACTTCATGGTGAGAAAGGTCCCAGAACCAAGAGGGCAATCCATTGCTCGCATCTTCCTTGTTTGGTGGGGATATGAGCTGGCGAGTAGCTGCCATATATTTATCTCCTCTTCTAAAGTTTCACTTCATAAAAGCTTTCACATGGTTCTGCAATGTCCTACATGAGCCCCTGGGAAATTTCCTGATCTGATATATTTACATTTACAAACCTCTGGTTGATCAAGCTTTTCATTTCTTTGGTTTTCATTTTGTTTTGTTTTGCTTTGCTTTTACAGGATTTTCAAGAGACATT
>NW_027529494.1:22432-24812 GCF_008692635.1 Crocuta crocuta | reverse complement strand
CAAGAAACAATTTAGGGGAAAAATGCAGCAATTGAAACAAAATTATTTTCCTTCTGGGGAATATGAACTCCCCTACTCATGCCTCTCCAAACCACTCCCTATCCAATTTCCTCACTGCAGGTAACTGTTCTCTCTCTCATTCTCATTCTCTCTCTCTCTCTCTCATGCGTGAATACATTCATGCACTCAATCATACACATTCCTTTCCCTTGAGATGGAGAATAAATAGATCAGGTATTTTTTTAAAATTGGACTTGACTTAAATTGGATTTTAAATTTTGTCAGGGTAATGCTTGTAAAATTGAAACAAAACTCATACATAAACATAGATTTATTTTGAAAATGCTAAAGCTAAAAGAATCATGGAATGAAAATTATATTCAAAATTCTAGGAGTGAACAGAATTTGTTTTTATTCCCTTTTCTTCATGGGTACTAGCATTGAATTCATTCATTTATTCATTCATTCATTCATTCATTCGTTAGTTATTGAGAGCCAAGCAAGCACTACTCTGGGGTGCTGGGGACAAAGCAATGAACAAAACAGACAAGACCTCAGTCCTCATGGGGTTCAACTCAATAAGTATAAAATATGAAATGTGTGTCAGATCGTAATAAATGTTCTGAAGACAGAGAAAGCAGGGTAAAGGGTGGACTAACTGACAGGAGTGTGTGGAGACCAATGCTATTTCAGAGAGTGTGGTCAGGGAAGGCCTCTGTTGGGAGGTGATATTCGAGCAGTGGCCTAAATGAAGTCTAGGAAGTAGCCAGGCACATATCTGAGGAAAGAATGTTCTAGGCAAGGGTGTCAGCAAAGGTGATGGTCCTGAGATAGGATCAGCCTGCCATAGTCCAAGAACAGCATGAAAGCCAATATGACTGGAGTGGAAGGAGCAAGACAAAAGAAGGGGAGGAAATGAGGTTGAGGAAGGAGCCTGGGGCCAGATGAGTGGCTCATTCTAAGGACTCTGGATTTAATTTTAAGAGTGATGGAAATAAATCCTGTGTCTGACATGTGTCTAGTGAGGGCCAAAGAGTCTAAAAGTCTGCATTATAATCCTTGCCTTCAAGAAGCTTTCAATCCAGGGCTCTTGGGTGGCTCAGTCAGTTAAGCATCCAACTCTTGATTTTGGCTCAGGTCATGATTTCATGGTTCCATAAGTTTGAGCCCTGCATCTGGCTCCAAACTGCCGACTGCTTGGGATTCTCTTTCTCTCCCTCTCTCTCTGCCGTTCCCCAACTTCCACTCTCTCACATTCTTTCTCTCTATCAAAACTAAATAAATAAACGTTAAAAAAAAGAGAAGCTTTCAATCCATCAGTTTGGAGAAACAAACCAGAATTACAGGAGACTTGAGAAAAGGTGGGTATTCTTGATGCCTTACCTATACTTAGTCCTAATCTTAAGGAGCCACCTTTAGTAGAAAAGAGCTCCAAAGGAGAAAGAGGCTTGCCTCCTATACCAATTTGATAAGATTCTCCCACTTCATAATTTAGGCATTTTAATCTCAAAAACACAATATTTACTATGTGTTCCAAATATTAAAACATTTTATATTTATAAAAAAACCTATGAGACAGGCACTACTATTGTCATCCCCATTTTACAGAGGAGAATATCAGCAGCTCAGAGAGGCTGAGTAACTTGCCTAAGATCACAGAACTAAAAAGTCACAGAGATAGTATTGAAACCCAGGGAGCCTGGCTCCAGAGCCCACATTTTTAACCACTATTCTCATGGGGATGGGGAGGGGAGGATGATGAATCTAAAGTTGAGAATGAAAGGAAAAGTCTCTCAAATGTCCCAGGTGACCAAGAAGAGTGTTGGAGGCCTAAGGAGACCTGGGGGAAAAAATCCCTGAACTAGCCATGGGGAGGAGAGCTAGAGGAGCAGGCTGAAGGATACTGCATCCATGTTGGGAGTCTGGAAAGAGTGTGAATGCACAGCATTCAGGTAGGAGGTCTTAGACACTGAGACATTTCCTGTGGGACACTGAGAGACCATGGAACTTTAGGAGATGATGACCTTCCCAGTATAGAATATTCAAAGTCTAATAACCTGCAGGCAGAGAAATCTACATAAACGAGGTTGTGCTTGAGGTCTGGTCTTGCAAGAAGGGTAGGGATTGACCCAGATAAAAGGTATTTCTATAGAAGGAATAGCATGTGAAAATTATAGAAATGTGAGGGGGAAATGGTGTCCTGAGGATAGGATGTGAGAGGAGGGGTGGTAAGAGGTAAGGCTTGAGAAGCAGGCTGGGGCAGAACATGAAAGAATTAGGTTGCCATGATAATGAGTTTGGACTTTCCCCACAGGCACTGAGGGGCCAGTGTAAGATTTTAAGCACAAGAGTGACAGAATCAGATTTGCATTTTGGAAAG
>NW_027529494.1:21524-21850 GCF_008692635.1 Crocuta crocuta | reverse complement strand
CGTTATCAGTTGACATTTTGTAGGGAGCAAAGGGGCAGGTGGGTCACTCAGGAAATAAATGTTACAGTCCAAGTCATCTGTGATTCCAGGATAGAGTGGAGAGGTATATCTAAGAATTGTCCTGTCTGGGAGGTAGAACCAATAAATCTTGGTGCCAGATTGTACAGATGTGAGGAGTAAAGAAGAGGAGGGAGTCCAGAATGTCTGCCAGATTTCTCACTTCAGTAAATTACTCAGCCTGTCACCAATACCAGAAGAGTGAGGAGGGAAATCAATCCAATTTTGGACAAGTTGATTTTTAATTATTTTTAAAGCAATACTCACAG
>NW_027529494.1:16407-21327 GCF_008692635.1 Crocuta crocuta | reverse complement strand
TACTCACAAAAGGCAAACCATTCAAACAGTACAAAGACATAGAATTAAAAATGAGTCCCCCATACTCCTGGGGAAACCACTATTAACAGTTTCTTATTTATCCCCAGGTAGCAGTATGGTATCGTATTAAAAGCATAAGCTATAGAACCAGACTGGATCTGAATCCATTATCGCTAGATGTATGGGCACTTTGGGTTAGTTATTTAATATCTGTGCCTCACTTACATCATCTGTAAGATGGGAATTATAATAATAGCACACAAAAAAGCATACTAGAATACTGTTCAGAAACTTGATGTTTGCGCTTAACTATATCTTGGAGATAATTTCATATCTGCGTGTACTTTTTCACATATTTTTTAATAACTGCATACTATTGCACCATGCAAATTTTGTTCAGTTTATTTAACCTTTACCCAATTAATGAATATTGAGGTTGTTTCTATTTCTTTTTTGCTATTACCAATGATACTGCAGTGAATATCTCTGTACATCTTCGCATACACAGGTGATTGTATCTATTAGATAATTCCACTGCAATTATGGTTCACAGAATATGTGAATGTTTGTGATAAAATCTCCTAAAATCCAAAGAGGTTATGCTAATTTGCACTTCCACCAACAATGTATTACAGCAATGCTTTTCAAACGTTCATGTACAAACAAATTGCCTGGGGAGCTCATTAAAATGCAGATTCTGATTTAGTAGATCTGGGTTGGGACTGCATTTCTTACAAGCTCTGGGTTGATACAGATACTGCTGGTCCAAGGATCACACTTTAAGTAGCAAGGTATATAGCAAGGTGTAAGAGTGCGTTTCTCTGCATGCTTGCAGAAAAAATAATGTATACTAAACGCCCTGATTTTTGCCACTAAGATAGGTGAAAGTTGTATCTTCCGGTAAGAGTTGTTGCTTAAATAAATCTATATTTATTTAATTATGAGTGTTGTTGAGCATCTTTCCATTTATTTTTATAAGCTGACTTTCTTTTTCTGTGGACTTCCTATTTAGGTCCTTTTTTCTCTTTTATAATGGTTTGCTGGTATTTTCCTTACTGATTCTCAATCTCAGGAGCTCTTTATATATAAAGCCTTTTCCCATACCAGGTGCAAAACCTTCTTTTCAGTTTTTTGTCTTTAGATATTGTTTATGTATTTTTGCAGTGCCATACATTGTTTTCTGTAGTTGAATTTAACAATGTTCCCCTTTTTGGCTTCCTCTGTGTCTTGTTTAGAAAGACCTTTAAGGGGCGCCTGGGTGGCTCAGCCGGTTGGGCATCCAACTTCGGCTCAGGTCATGATCTCATGGGTTTGTGGGTTCGAGCCC
Organism: Crocuta crocuta; assembly: GCF_008692635.1. Classification (NCBI taxonomy): domain Eukaryota; kingdom Metazoa; phylum Chordata; class Mammalia; order Carnivora; family Hyaenidae; genus Crocuta; species Crocuta crocuta. Next base: position 20,000 of record NW_027529494.1, on the reverse strand, counting down.
CGCGTCGGGCTCTGTGCTGACAGCTAGCTCAGAGCCTGGAGCCTGCCTCGGATTCTCTCTCTCTGTCTCTCTCTCTCTCTCTCAGAAATAAATAAAACATTAAAAAAATTAGAAAGACCTTTAGTATTGTAAGATAAAATGATATATTAAAAATCATATACTAAGCTATGTTTTTGGGTAAATGTCTAGATCCAGTTATGGTCCATTGATCTGTCTATTCATGTGCCAGTTGAAATTAAACTATTTTAATTACTGTAGTTTTATAATATGTTTCAAAAGGACTGATCCCTTTCTCCCTTATTACTCTTATTTTTCAGACCTTTCCTGGCTAATCTTACAGATGTATATTTCCATATGTACTTTGGAATCACCCTGAGCATGTTGTATTAGAATGTGTCTGTCAGACAGTTTGTGGAGATGTGTAACACACAGTTGAATCTGGAATATAGGAGTGTGCTCTTCTCTGGATATAGATATCTAGGAGTTATCAGCAGTACCTGAAGTCTCTCAAGAAAAGTTTATAGAATGAGAAAGATGGTCTGAGATAGAACTTTAGGTTAGTGGTTCTCAAAGTTCAGTACTCAGACCAGCAGCACCAGCACTACCTGAGAACTTCTTGTGCCCTGATTGGATCAGAAACTCTATGGGGAAGAGGGCAACAATACGATCCTTAAATCCTCCAGAGAATTCTAATGCACACTTAAATTTGAGTACCACTGTTTTAGGGTAGTTAGGAGACAGATTAAGGGAAAAGAGCTGAAAATAAGCAGTAGGAAGAAACCTAGAAGAGAAAGATGTTTAATAATCAAAGATAAGAAATTTCAAAATGAAGCATTCAACCAGGCTAATATTTATTAGGCAACAAATACTTCCAAAGAGCTTTATACATATCATCTCATTTATTTGTATGATTCCATAAAGCTATAGAAATATTCCAAATGAAGAAATTGTGATTAGGTAACTTGTTAAAGGTTGGCCAATTGGTAAATTATTTGACACCAGTACGATTATATACCAAATGACTACATTCCTTCTCCTATACTACACTGCTGAAAAAAACTCAATTGGAAAATCACCCATTGGAAAAGAAGGAAAGATGCGCCTTCATCTTTTTTCAACCTCGAGCACACTAATTCATCTTGGAGCTACACAGAGAAGAATGTTGTGGTAGTGGAAGAAGCCAGACTGCAGTGAGGAAATGTGAGGGAATAAAGGGAGACAATGAATATAAGAATACTTTTCAAGAGCCTAAGGAGCTGGTCTGTGAAGGGAAAGAGATTGGTAGTTGGAGAAGGATGAAGGTAAAGGGCAGGTGATGTTTTTAGGAGGAAGTGACTACCTAAAGATACTTACATGTAATTGAGACTAATTTATATTGGGAATAATATTATATGGATCTAGAATAATCTTTGGTTCTGATATACCTATACTCTACAACTGCCAGTTGAATCTCTACAGATCTCATCAGTCACCTCAAACTCAATAGAAAACCAAAGAAAAACCAAACAAACACTGACACCAAGCCCAACTATTCCTAATTTATCTTTTTAACAATCTTGTTTATTTGTTTTCTTTAAATCTTTAAAGGTCTGACTGGCTCAAACCTTGTAACCAGTTTACTTCTCCTCTTCTTTAGCCTGTGTATTGAATCAGTCACCAAGTCCTGGCTTTGAAATATCTCCCCCATTAACTCTTCCTGTCTATTCCTACTGTCACTACTCAATACAAGCAATCACACCATGTGTCCTCCTTACATTCAATCCAACCCACACCAATCTCCCACAAACACCAATTTCATTCCTATTCACCTAATCACAATCCTGCAATAGTTCTCTGCTGCCTACTAGGTAAAGTTTGCTTTTCTGGGCTTTCTATAGATTGTCCAAATTTTCCTCTTACTGATTCGCTACATAAATCTTATGTTGTATGGGCTTCCTTAATAGTCCCCAAACCTACATTTCTCTTTATCTTCTCTTTATGCCTTCCCATATACCATTTAGGAGTTTGGACAAGCTCTCCCCGCCTTTTTTGGAAGCTCCTTGTGATGTTCTTCCAGTGTTCACAATCATTTGTTGCTTGTGATCACTCATTTTGACAATCATCTATTTCCTTGCTCAACCATTCTACCTATACACATTCATCTTCCTCCCCCAGAGTTCAGGGCTAGAGAATGCTTTTTTTTTAATTTTTTTAATGTTTATTTATTTTTGAGAAAGAGAAACAGAGTGTGAGCAGGGGAGGGGCAGAGAGAGAGGGAGACACAGAATTTGAAGCAGGCTCTAGCCTCTGACCTGTCAGCACAGAGAGCCCGACATGGGGCTCAAACTCATGATCCATGAGATCATGACCTGAGTCCAGGTCAGACACTCAACCAACTGAGCCACACAGGCACCCCTAGAGCGTACTTCTGCTATGATCACCATGACATTGTTTAACATATTGCTAAGTACGTGCTAAACACTCACACTCAAAAATATTTATGGAATCAGTGAAATTGTACCATCAGAACTTGCTATTTAAAGAGATATTTGGTGAATTAATGTTTAGAAAATGCCCATTTCTTTTTAACTTTCAAATGCCATATTAAAAACAGTATGCATTCACCAGTAATGTACCTGGTATCAGGTATTGTTCTAGGAATTTTCTCATGAAGTACTTATTTAATCTTTACCAGATCCCTGTCAGGTGGGAATTACAGCCCTGAATTCCCCATAAGGACAAGACTACGAGATGGTTAGAGGCTTTCTTAGTATTTCAACTATTTTCTTTTTTTTTAATTTTTAATGTTTTATTTATTTCTGAGAGAGAGAGAGAGAGACAGCGTGAGCAGGGGAGGGTCAGAGAGAGAAGGAGATACAGAAACTGATACAGGCTCCAGGCTTTGAGCTAGCTGTCAGCACAGAGCCTGACACGGGGCTTGAACCCACAAACAGTGAGATCATGACCTGAGTCGAAGTTGGACGCTTAACTGACTGAGCCACCCAGGCACCCCTCAACTATTTTCACTGAGTACTCAAAGTCTGTACTTAAAACCCCAAGTTCACTGCTCTATTCTTCATAACACAGATTCCTTTCTTTCCATTTTTATTTTTTAAACAGGGTCCCATGGATCTTAGCTGAATATTTTTCTAGAGTCTTGGAATAATGAAAATTCTAGTTAACAAAATAGGTAAATAATGAATATATTTACATCTCAAGTTTAGTATCTAATTACAGTCCCTATGAATAATGAGAGAAAGTACCTTTGTGTCCCCAAAGTAAACCTGTGCTATAATGCAAAGAGAGATGAGATGCAGCAGGGTGCTGTATTAACATTCATAATTACGCATCTTATGTTCCAAAAATGAATTGTTGTTTGACAGCAAGTGAAAATGACAATAATAAAAATTATGGCAAAAGCACATAAGGTTAATCAACATATAATCGACTTACAAATATGCACATTTTAGATGTTTTATTGGTGTTTATGATTTATTATTTAGAAACACCGTAAACTAATCTACCAGAATATATTTCCCTATTAAAGATGCCTGAAATGAAAACATGCACACATAAAGTGAATTAATTTATGACACATAGTAGATATATCACTT
>NW_027529494.1:5826-16069 GCF_008692635.1 Crocuta crocuta | reverse complement strand
AAACCTATCGGGGAAAAAAAGACTAGATTAATAAGTCTTATTTTCAGTATCTCCTAATGCATGCTTTATTAAACAGAGCACACCCCACAGAAACAGGAGGAATGAATACAAATGACAATATTTTCCCACTGACTGACCCAGCTTCAGGTCAGAAAGAAAAGATTCCTTCAGGAGCGCCTGGGTGGCTCAGTCGGTTAAGCGTCCAACTTGGGCTCAGGTCAAGACCTCACGGTTCCTGGGTTTGAGCCCCGCGTCAGGCTCTGTGCTGGTAGCTAGCTCAGATCCTGGAGCCTGCTTCAGATTCTGTGTCTCCGTCTCTCTCTGACTCTCCCCTGCTCGTGCTCTCTGTCTCTCTCTCTAAGAAATAAACTTAAAAAAGACATTTAAAACATTAAAAAAAAACAAAAAACAGATTCCTTCACCTGGCAGATGGCTACTGAATATCTTAACATAAGAAGCCAACAGCCATCAGTTCAATTGCACAGAACCACACCTAGAACTTTAACTCACCCTATCCAAGAACTAATTAATTCAGTTTATTCTACTTTTGAAACTAACAAGCATTCCAGGTCAAGGCAAAGCTAAAGCCTGGGTGACTGAGAAAGGCTCATTTATACTCTCAGGCCAGTTTACACTTGATTTTTCTCTGGGCTTTACTGGGATGCAAGGTTACAGCTGAGGATAATACTCACAGGATGAGGCAAGGGAGAAAGCATGCTCAGCCTAAGAATTTGTAAGGTCATACAAGGATTTCTTGAATATCTCAACTAAAATATTCAATTTAAAGCTTCTGAAGGTATTACTGAGACAGAAACAAGTAGGTGGGTAGGCAGGAACCAGCTTGAGAGAAAACTATATCCAGAGTCAGACAGACCTGGTTACAAGATAGTGGATGTGCCAGTCACCTGATTTCTTTGTCCGTCAATCTCTTTATCTGTACGATGGGGGCATATTCATCCCTATACCTCATAAGAGAGCTGTGATGATTAAATGACATGATGTACTTGAGAGCTGCTAGCACTGTATCTGACCCATAGTAGGTGCTGGGATAGAGAGACAAAAACTAACATTTACAGCATGTTTATTAGATCTGAAAGGAATCATATTTCTGCCTCAACCTCTTCTCAACTTAGGTGGGAAGTCTCCTTGGTGGACCCTATCACCTGACTCCAACTTCCTAAAGAGAACTCCATTCTTCCTTTACTAGTATTTTTAAATGTATGTATGTATGTATATATGTTTGTTTGTTTTTAATATAGTTTACTGTCAAGTTGGTTTCCATATAACACCCAGTGCTCACCCCAACAGGTGCCCTCTTCCATTCCCATCACTCATTTTCCCTTCTCCCCTACACCCTATCAACTCTCAGTTTGTTCTCAGTATTTAAGAGTCTCTTGTGGTTTGTCTCCCTCCTCCTCCTTAACTGTTTTTTCCCCTTCCCTTCCCTTATTGTCTTCTATTACGTTTCTCCTATTCCATATATGAGTGAAAACATATGGTATCTGTCTTTCTCTGCCTGATTTATTTCACTTAACATAATACCCTCAAGTTCCATCTATGTTGCTACAAATGGCCAGATTTCATTCTTTCTCATTGCCATGTAGTATTCCATTGTATAGATTAAACCACATCTTGATCTATTCATCAGTAGATGGCCATTTAAGCTCTTTCCATGATTTAGCTATTGTTGAAAGGGCTGCTCTGAACATTGGGGAACATGTGCCCCTATGCATCAGCACTCCTGTATCCCTTGGGTAAATTCCTAGCAGTGCTATTACTGGGTCATAGGAGAGCTTTATTGTTAATTTTCTGAGGAACCTCCTCACTGNTCTGACTGGTGTGAGGTGGTTTCTCATTGTGGTTTTGATTTGTATTTCCCTGATGATGAGGGATGCTGAGCATTGTTTCATGTGTCTGTTGGCCATCTAGATGTCCTCTTTTTCCCTTACTAGTATTAACATTTCAAACTAACTACTCAGGAGAGGACTAATACAGCATTATCCAATGGAACTATGGAACTATGATAGTCTCAATGACTGGAATTCATAAAAACTCAGAAATACAGGGAAAATGGATGGGTTCTGGAGTCTCACACAGAGACTGGTTTCAGTTCCAGCTCTGACACTCATTAGTTATTTGGCCTTAGACAACTGGCACATCCATTCTGACCCTTGGTTTCCTCAGATAATACAGACTTTGTAGAACTGTGGTGAGAATGTAAGGTGTTATCACTATTATATTCTCATGATAACACAAGGCCTCCAGCCAAGAAAACTAATCAGATCCTGGGATATAATACACAAGCAACACCAAGCTTCTTTCCCTGTCCAGCTGTGGCAAACCAATGGCAATTGTAAGTGACCACCCCTGATAAGCAACTGGGAGGAGAGAAGACATTATTTTAACTGTGGCATTAAAAGAGGCTTCTAGCAATTCTTCCTCTTTTGGGGGATTCATCATAATAGTGATCCTGAATCACATATAAGAGATTAGCCATACTCTTTATACTTCATGAGCACCCTCTCCCACTCAACCTTAAACTTTCCTTTATCAAGCATCAAGCTTATTCCAAGAAGTACAGAGTAGCAAGTAGCAAAAAATCACACACACACACAACACACACACACATAAGAGGGGGGGAAGAGGGAGAGAAGGAAAAAAAATCATAATCTCATACAAAATTTATGCACCAAAACTAGTTTCTAATTTTTATTAAAAACTTATTCTATTCTATTCTGTTGGAAAGGCCATGGGTACTTTAAGAAATGTATTCCTGAAGTGCAAAGAGGGTCAACTTCAGTTAAGTAACTTTCATTGTGTGAAAACTTACATCAAACAAATTTTATGACTGAGAAAAAGAGAAGGGCAGGTGATGTTCTACTCTTTCACTTAGAGAGAAAACCTACACTGTATAACTTTTCAAAGACTATTCAAAGGCATACATTAACTTTATACTTCACAAATTGAAGGATATTCTGCATCCTCATCACAGGGGAAAACAAGAAAGAATATATCTTTGCATTAGGAGCCAGAGGCATAATAATTTTTAGCTGAACAAGGATACTAGAATGGCCAATCAATGCTTTCCCTTTGATTAGTTGGAACACAATCAATGCACTCTTGCTAGATTGGAGTTTTCACTCAAAATAGAAACTGGCCTGAAGTCCAGAAAGCTGGAAATTCAGAGACAAATCCCCAGGAGGGATCTTGACACTTGCACTAAGATCTAGGTTTGGCATACCTATCAGGACCTAAGTTTAAGACTAGGGTTTGAAGAAGCTGTTAAGTAAAAAGAGCTGGTAAAACTTCTGACCGTCTTTAGGATTCATATGTTTCTTTCATCAGCTAAAAGAAACACCTTTGGTGCTTAAGGTTTGCTTAGGTTAGCAGTTTTTAATAATGACTTTAGATTTTTAAATAGACTATTTTGGGGAGGTGTAGCTTTAGGTTTACAGAAAAATTAAGAGGAAGGTACAGAGATTTCCCATTTATCCCCGGTCTACACACATGGCATAACCTCTCCCGTTATCTACATCCCCCACTAGCATGGTACATTTTTTTACAACTGATAAACCTACATGGATACATCATAATCAACCAAAATCCATAGTTTACACAAGAGTTCACTCTTAGTGCTGTACATTCTATTGGTTTGGACAAATGTGTAATGGCATGTATCCACCATCAGAGTATCATACAGAATAGTTTCACTACCCTAAAAATCCTCTGTGCTCTGCCTTTTCATCCCTACCTCCCTTCTCACTAACTCCTGGCAACCGCTGATATTTTTACTATCTCCATTCTTTTGCCTTTTCCAGAATGTCATATAGATAGAATCAAATAATATGGAGACTTTTCAGATCAGCTTCTTTCATTTAATAATATGTATTTAAGATTCATGGCTTGATAGTTTATTTCTATTTAATACTGAATAATATTCTATTGCCTGGATATGCCATGGTTAAGCTACCATTTATCTACTGAAGAACATCTTGGCTGCTTCCAAGTTATGGAAAATATAAATAAAGCTGCTATAAACACTCATGTACATGTTTTTGTATGGTGTCAAGGGAAGCCATAGTGGGTATAGCAAGGAGGCATCCTACCCCTCCCAGTAAGGGAGGTATCAGTGGGGACTTAGTAGGAAAAAGGAGCTTCCTTCCTTGTTATTAGTAAATGCCAAATAGGGAACCTGGACTTCTACCTCCATCTGGCAGTAATGAAGTAGCAAACCCCTTTCCCCTGCCAGAGTGGTATCAGAGGAAGCCAGAAAACAGAAATTTTAAATATGATTCACAGTTTCATAATATAATACTCAAAATTTCTAGATTTGAATTGAAAATCGCTTGTCATACTAAGAACAAGGAAGATCTCAAACTACAAGAAAAAAGAGAATCAGAGGAGACCATTATCAAGATGACAGAAATCTTAGAATCATATGACAAAAGAGCCATCATAGAAAAAAAAACATTCCAATGACCAATTACAGACATACATGAAACAAATAAAAAGCATAAATTTTAAGCAAAGAAATAGCAAGCCTTGGCAAATAAATAGAAGATGTGAAGAAGAATCAAATTGATTTTTAGAATTTAAAAAAAGGAAAAAATTAGAATTTAGAATTTAAAAATATGAAAAAAACCTAAGTGAACAGTCTCAACTGCAAAATAGAGGGGACTTAAGAATCAGTGAACCTAAAGACAGAACAATAAAAATTACCCAATAAGAAAAACAGAAAGAAATTAGGCTGAAAAAAATGAAGAGAGACCCAGGGACCTGTGGGACTATAATGAAAGATCTAACATTAACAGCATTGGTGTCCCAGAAGGAGAGAGGAAAGTAGGACTAAAAAACCAATACTAGAACAATGTGTGAAAACTCCCCCAAATTTGACAAAAGACATAAACCTGCAAATTCAAAGCTAAGCAATCTCCAATAGGATAAACTCAAAGAAATTCAATACCAAGACACATCTTAGCCAAATGTCTGAAAGCTAAAGACAAAAATCTTGAAGAGAGAGAGAGAGAGAGAGAGAGGGGATACCTCTCCATATAGGAAAGGTAATTTAAAAGGCATGATTCCACCAGAAGCCTACTAGAACTGATCCAAGAATTCAGCCAAGTTGCAGGGTACAAAATCAACGTACAGAAATCGGTTGCATTTTTATACACCAACAATGAAGCAACAGAAAGAGAAATCAAGAAACTGATCCCATTCACAATTGCACAAAAAAACATAAAATACCTCGGAATAAACCTAACCAAGGATACAAGAGATCTGTATGATGAAAACTATAGAAAACTTATGAAGGAAATTGAAGAAGACACAAAGAAATGGAAAAACATTCCATGCTCATGGATAGGAAGAATAAATATAGTTAAGATGTCATTAAAAAAATAAAAAAATAAATAAAAATNAAACAACCCAGAAAACTAATAGGCAACCAACGGAATGGGAAAAGATAGTTGCAAATGACATATCAGATAAAGGGTTAATATCCAGAATATATAAGGAACTCACCAAACTACACGCCTGAAGAACAAACAACCCAGTGAAGAAATGGCCAGATTCACATTTAAAAAGAAGACTCTGTTTGCAGAGTAGAGAATGGATTCAGGAAGAAGGGAACATGGCAAGAACGGAGATAGATAAACTAGTTGAGAGACTACTGTAGTGAACAAACAAGAGAGGGGAAATTTGAGAAAAGGTGAATAGGTAAAAATTGCCAAGACTTGATCAATAGATACAGAAGTGAGTAGTTAAAAAAAAATTGAGTTCACTTCGAACTATTTACTTATATAGGGGTAAATAGGAGGAGAATCAGGTGTTGGAGGCAGAGATTAATGAGTTTAATATGAATGTGTAGAGATTGAGATAATCAATGGAGATATCGAGAAAGAAGTGGGATATATGGGAGGGTAGCATGGAATGAAATGAGATTTAAAAGTCTTACTTGCTAAGTAAAATCATGAGAATGAATTAAAATCACCCAGAATGTGTAGTGTGAGAGGAGTAGAGAACCTTGGGCTTAACTTTGTAGAATATAATACATAAGGGAAAGGTAGAGGAAGAGGAACCATAGGAAAAAAAATAGACAAGAGAAACCAAAGAAACAACAGGGGAAGCATAGTATTACTGGAGCCAAAGGAAGAAAAAATTTTGAGCAGGAAGCAGTGGTCAACAGTGTTAAGTGCTGAGGAAAGGATGTACTGAGTAGACTGTTGTGCCCCACCCCACCCCCAAATTCATGTCTTTTCAGGACCTCAACCTCATTTGGAAAGAGTGACTTTGCAGATGTAATTAGGTAAGAGGAAGTCATACTAGATTCAAGCAGGCCTTAATTCCAATGAATGGTGTTCTTTTTTTTTCTTTTTTTACAAATAGTTTATTGTTAAATTAGTTTCCACATAACACTCAGTGCTCATCCCCACAAGTGTCCTCCTCCATGCCCATCCTCCCCTCCCCCCCACATCCATCAGTCCTCAGTTTTTGTCAGCATTCAAGAGTCTCTCATGGTTTGCCTCTCTCCCTTTCCCCCACCATTTCCGCCCTTCTTCTCCCCCTTGTTCCTCTGTCAAGTTCCTCCTAATCCTCCTATACGTGCAAACATATGATATTTGTCCTTCTCTGCCTGACTTATTTCGCTCAGCATAACACCCTCAAGGTCCATCCATGTTGCTCCACATGGCCAGATTTCATTGTTTCTCATTGCCATGTAGTATTCCATGGTAGAGATAAACCACATCTTCTTGATCCATTCATCTGTTGATGGACACTTAGGCTCTTTCAATGAATGGTGTTCTTATAAAAAGGTCATGCAGATTCAGAGGTACAGGAAAAATGCTGTGATGCAGATGGTGAGCAAAGGTTGAAGTGATGCATATATAGGCCAAGAAATGCCAAGGGTTGCTGACAACCACCAGAAGCTAGGAAAAGGCAAGAAGGGACTCTATCCTAGAGCCTTGAGAAGGGGAATGGCCTTGTCAACACTTTGACTTTCAGACATCTAGCCCCCAGAACTATGACAGGATTTCTGTTGTTTTAAGGTCCTCAGTTTGTGATATTTGATTGCAGCAGCCCTAGTACACTAACCCAGAATTGAAGTAAGACAGGAACTGGAAAAAGTTTATTATTTCAAATAATTAAATTATTGGTAATGTTGACCAGAGTCACTTGAGGAATGGGGAACAGAATTAGATGGTTATGGGTTGTAGTTGTGAATGGAAGGTGCTAGAGTAAAAACAGTGACTGTAGACAACTTTTCAAAGTTGTTTAGTTATGAAAGAAATGAGAGTACTGTCTAAAGATGAACCTAGGTCTGAGAAAGGTTGTTTTCAAGACTATAAAGACCTGAGCCAGTCTGTAAACATAGAAGATGGAAGTAGGGCAAAGGTAAGGATAACAGGCTGACAATACATGAAAAAGGAAAAGTGGGAATCAAAGGAGCAAGATTTCTTCAGAAGTAGAGGAGAATGAGGTCCAGGCCACAAATGAAAGAATCAGGATAAACTCTCAATACATAACCGTTTTGGTTTCTAAAAGATAAGGATGGGGGTGGGCGGGGCAAGTCATTTAGACCTATTTATGCAGGGTGTTTAATGCTGGCATGAAGTTTTTGGACTTAATTCTGGGGGCAATTGGGACTTTTTTTTTCTTTTTGATAAAGGGAATGATATGACCCAGGCTAAACACAATCAAGATCACATAACTCATGAGGTTTACCCAGAGCACAATTACTGCTGATTGAAATGAATACAGAAATGTGCTTTGGGGAGATTCACTTGCCAGAATTGCAGAGAATGGGTTGGAGGGCATCCAGACAAGGACTAATGAGTCCCTGGCAGTAGCAGCAAGGAGGCAAAGGAGATATATGAGTGGATAATAGAAACACTGCAGAAGGAGCTCAGAAAGGTCTTAAAGACTATTTGGACTTAAGAGGGAATTGAAGAGAAGAAAATTCTACAGTCATGAGCTTGACCTACAGGGATGGGAAATGTGCCACAGACAGAAATAGAGATATCAGGAAGGGAGGTTGGATTAGGGGTAATGCACATTTTGGAATGAAAGTTTGTACCTGAGGAATAAGATGAGGCTGGGCAGAGCAATCTGGCAGTCTCCTGTATACAGGAGAGGTGAATCCCTTGGAAAGGGATCAGTTCATAAAGGAAGAGTTGGCAGAAGAAAAAGATAAGGTAAAGGATAGAATCATGAATGTACTTTGGGGTGTAAGAAGAAGACATTTCCCTCAAGTGCAGAAAGGCTTCCTACAGGAGTAGCAAATGTGAGACATCCCAGAAGTAGGGCAAAGAATGCTTGACTGGTAAGCAGAAGCTGCTGGTTTAGTCCTATCCCTATCACTTCCAAGCTGTGTGGCCTTAGGAAAGTTCTTTCTTGTCCTGGGCCTCAGGTTTTCACCTATAAAATGGGGTCTCTGAATACAGTGATTACAGACACCCCTTTAGTTCTGACATTACATTTTCCTTTGTTGGGGCACCTGGGTGGCTCAATTAGTTGAGCATCCGACTTCGGCTCAGGTCATGATCTTGTGGTCTCTGAGTTCAAGCCCCATATCGGGGTCTGTGCTGACAGCCTGGAGCCTGCTTCAGATTCTGTGTCTCCCCCTCTATCTGCCCCTCCCCCACTCATGCTCTGTCTCTCTCTTAAAAATAAACATTAAAAAAAGATGCATGTTTGGAAAACAATTCCTCAAAAANGCTGAGCGAAATAAGTGAGGCAGAGAAGGACAGATGCCATATGTTTGCACGTATAGGAGGATTAGGAGGAACTTAACGGAGGACCATGGGGGAGAAGAAGGGGAAAAATAGTGTGGGAGAGGGAGGGAGGCAAACCATGAGAGACTCTTGACTGCCGAGAACAAACTGAAGGCAGATGGCGGGGAGGGGAAGGGGAGTGATGGGCATGGAGGAGGGCACTTATTGGGAGAAGCACTGGGTGTTATATGGAAACCAACTTGACAATAAACTATTTTTAAAAAAGATACGTTTTTCTTTGCAACTTGCCTTTAGTGTATGTCCAGTCTTTGTATTGGTAGAGAGGGATGGAAAATGTTCTCGGTCAAGGGGAAACATAGAAAAGGTAGAGGTGAATATAATAAATGAGAAGTAAACCAACTTGGAACTAGTTGTTTTTCACACCTTGAAATAACCCACTTAACAATTACTCCGATTCACAATTATTAAGGTACTAAATGATTGATAATAATATCTAATCTATGCTGTCAAAAGTGCTAGCTATTCAAGGGAATTTGTATAATGAGGTTTTAACCAGTATTGTACTCCCGCTAAAGTCAGTACTAAAGAATACACATTGTCTATCTCTTATTAATTCAGGAAAAGGAAAATAACAGTTACCAAATGCCTACTTTTTAATTTCAGGTACTTTCAATTATTGGACTAAGAGGCAATTTCCATGAGGGCAAGATTTTCTTTTTAAATCTGTTTTATTAACTGCTGTGTCACCTATACCTGGAACAGTGCCTAAAACATTAGTTGGAAGTCAATAAATATTCTTTGCATGACTTGGAAAAATATACAAAATTCTATTTAATCCTTATGACAAATTTACAAAAGAGGCATTAGTATTCTCATTATAAAGTTGGGAAAAGAATGGCTAAAAGAGGTTCTATACACTCAAAGTCACACAACCAGTAGGGTAGTACCAGGTGAAATACAGTACACTATAAGCTCAATATGGGCAGGGGATGTGGCAGTTTTAGTCTCCATAATATTCCCAGCAGGCATCTCAGTATCTAGATTATAGTAGTACTCAAGAAATATCTTTTAATAGGAGGAAGCAAGCAAGAAAGTACATACTCATGTGAACACAAATACCACTCATTTTGCCTTATACTAACCACACCATCACCCAAATTCAAAAGAAAAGTACAGCATAAGGAATAGAGTCAATAATATTGCGACTTTTTTTTATGGCAGCAGATGGTAACTACATTTATTTTTATAAATGTTACATGCTAGTGTATGCAAGTGTTAATTCATTATGTTGTACACCTGATACTACCGTTGTATGCCAACTATACTTCAATAAAGAGAAGAATACTACAATCTCAAAAATCCATTAGTATTCCTCATCTGTTCGTTGGTTTAAATATTCTGTGATTTTTTTTAAATTCCGTCTCACTTATAGACTATGATGGTTCTCTTTCTGTATTTTTAGCCCTTATTATAGTCTTAAGGTCTTCTTTTTGGAGGATGCTTTTATCAAG
>NW_027529494.1:5541-5766 GCF_008692635.1 Crocuta crocuta | reverse complement strand
ATGATTATATAAAGAGCCAACAAACTTTTTCTGTAAAGGGCCAGGTAGTAAATATTTTCAGCTTGGGGGCCATTGGTTTGTGTTGCAACAACTCAACTCTTTAACAGTGGTATAAAAGCAGCCACAGACAACACATAGATGGCTGAGCAGGTGGCAAGCCAGATTTGACAATAGGTTACCTACCCTTGCTTTATATTACTTTGATTCTTCCACCAATAGCCTTTC
>NW_027529494.1:0-5516 GCF_008692635.1 Crocuta crocuta | reverse complement strand
TATCCATGAAATCATATATATATATTTTTTAATATGATTTTAAATTTATATTAATTTTATGTATACAACATATGAATTTTATATTTGTATACACTGAGAAACGGTCATCACAGTACGTTTATTTACCATTTGTCACCATACAAAATTACAAAAATAACTTTTTTTTCTTGTTGAGAAATTTTAAGATTTTCTTAGCAACTTTCAAATACACAATACATTTTTTAAAAAATTTAATGTTTTATTTATTTTTTTCTTAAATAGTTTATTGTCAAGTTGGTTTACATATAACACCCAGTGCTCATCCCCACAAGTGCCCTCCTCCATGCCCATCATCCCCCTTCCCCTCTCCCCCATTCCCATCAGCCCTCACTCAGTTTGTTCTCAGCATTCAAGAGTCTCTCATGGTTTGTCTCCCTCCCTCTTCCCAACTGTTTTTACCCTTCTTCTCCCGCATTGTCCTCCATTATTTCTGAGAGAGAGAGAGAGAGACAGCGTAAGCAGGGGGAGGGTCAGAGAGAGAGAGGGAGACACAGAATCTGAAGCAGGCTCCAGGCTCTGAGCTTGCTGTCAGCACAGAGCCCGACGCAGGGCTCGAACCCACGAACTGTGAGATCATGACCTGAACCAAAGTCGGACGCTTAACTGAGCCACCCAGACACCCCCGCAATACAATATTATTGACTGTAGTCACCATGCTATACATTACATCCCTAAGACTGATTGATTTTATAACTAGAATACTGTCCCTCTTGACTCCCTTCACCTATTTTTCCAAACCCCCAAACGTCTTACCCCATGACAACCACCATTCTGTTCTCTGTGTCTATTACTTTTTGTTTGTTCATTTGTTTTCTTTTCAGATTCCACATATAAGTGAAATCATATGGTATTTGTCTTTCTCTGTGTGACTTATTTAACTTAGCTAAATACCTTTGAAGTCCATCTATGTTGTTGCAGATAGCAAGATTTCATTTTTTATGGCTGAGTAGTATTCTATTGTACATATATACCACTTCTTTTCCATTCATCTGCTGATAGATGCTTAAGTTGTTTCTGTAGGTTGGCTAGTGTAAATAATGCTGCAATAAACATGGGGGTGCATGTATGTTTTCAAATTAGTGTTTTGATTTTCCTTAGGTTAAGTACTCAGAAGTGGAATTCCTGAAACATACGGGAGTTCTATTTTAAGTATTTTGAGAAGCCTCTATGCTATTTCCAATAGTGGCTGCACCAATTACATTTCTCTTAACAGTGAACTAGAGTTCCCTTTTCTCCACACCCTTCCAACATTTATTATTTCTTGTCTTTTTGATAATAGCCATTCTAACAAGTGTGGGGTGATATCACTTTGTGGTTTTCATTTGTATTTTCCTGATGATTTGTGATGTTGAACAACTTTTCATGTGCCTGTTTGCCATCTGTATGTCTTCTTTGGAAAAATGTCTACTCAGATTCTCAGCCCATTCTTTAATCAGAATTTATTTTGCTGTTGAGTTGTATGAGTTCTTTATATGTTTTAGATATGAATCCCTTATCAGATATATAATATGCAAATAGTTTCTCTCATTTCAGTAAGTTGTCTTTCCATTTTGTTGAGGGCTCCCTTTGCTGTGTTAAATATATTTAGTTTGATGTAGTGCTACTTATTTATATTTGCTTTTGCTGCCTTTGCTCTTGGAGTCAGATGCAAAAGATCTAGGCAAAGATTGATGTCAAAGAACTTATCATCTATGTTTTCTTCTAGGAGTTTTATGGTTTCAGGTCTTACATTTGAGTCTTTAATCCATTTTGAGTTAATTTTTGTATATGGTAAAAGACAGTAGTTTAGTCTTCATTCCTTCATTCCTGGACATGTGGCTGTCCAAATTTCCCAGCATCATTTATTAAAGAGACTGCCCTTTCTTCATTCTATATTCTTGGTGCCTTTGTCATAATTTAATTTACCATATATGTATGGGTTTATTTCCGGACTCTGTTCTAGTATATTGATCCATGTGTCTGTTTTTATGCCAAAACCATACTGTTTTGATTACTATAGCTTTGCAATATAGTTTGAAATCAAGGAGTGTGATGCCTCCTGCTATATTCTTCTTTCTCAAAATTGCTTTGGCTATTCAGGGTCTTGTGGTTCTATTGAACTATTAGTACAATTTTTTCTATTTCTGGGGAAAAAAAGTCATTGGAATTTTGATAAGGATTATACTGAATCTGTAGATATCTTTGAGTAAATGGACATTTTAAATATCAATTATTCTAATCCATAACCATGGAATTACTTTCTATTCATCTGTGTCATCTTTGATTTATTTCATCAATATAATTTTCAGTATATAGATCTTCACCTCCTACATAAAATTTATTTCTAGATAGTTTATTCTTTCTGATGCAATTGTAAATTAGATGATTATCTTAATTTCTCTTTCTGATAGTTTATTGTCAGTGTATAGAAATTTAACCTATATTTTGTATGTTGATTTTGTACCCTATAACTTCACTGAATATTTTAAACTGTTTTAACAGTTTTTTGGTGACCTCTTTAGATTTTCTATATATAAAATCATATTGTCCACAAATAGTGACAGTTTTACTTTTTCCTTTCCAATTTGGATGCCTTTTATTTCTTTTCTTGAGTTATTGTTCTGGTTAGGGCTTCCAAAACAGGAATGCTTCATTTTATTGTACTTTGTTTTATTATGCTTCACAGATACTGTGTTTTTGTTTTTGTTTGTTTTTTGTTTTTACAAATTGAAGGTTTATGGAAATCATGTGTTGGGCAAGTTTATTGGTGTCATTTTTCCAACAGCATTTGCTTACTTCATGTCTCTGTGTCACAATTTGGTAATTCTTAAAATATGTCAAACATTTTCATTAATATTATATTTTTTATGGTAATCTGTGATCAGTTATCTTTAATGTTACTATTGTAATTGTTTTGGGTTCCATGAACCATGCCAATATAAGACGGCAAATTTAATCAGTAAATATATGTGCTCCAATTACTCCACTGACCAGCTATTATCCACTATCTATCTCCTTGTAACTCCTTGAGACAACTATACTGAAATGAGACCAATTAATAATCCTAAAATGAAAGTATTCACTTCCTTTAAGTGAAAGGAAGAGTCATGTGTCTCTTACCTTATTTATTTATTTTTTACTTTAGATAGAGAAAAAAAAGTGTGAGCAGGGGAGAGGTCAGGGGGAGAGAGAGAGAGAGAGAGAGAGAGAATCTTAAGCAGGCTCCCTGCTCAGAGTGGAGCCCAAGGCGGGGCTCAATCCCATGACCCTGGAATCATGACCTGAACTGAAATCAAGAGGCGGACACTCAACTGACAGAGCCACTCAGACGTCCAATATGTCTTTCACTTTAAATCAAGCTAGAAATGATTAAGCTTAATGAGGACGGCATGTCAAAAGCTGAGATAGGCCAAAATCTAGGCTTTGTAAACCAAACAGTTGACCAAGTTATGAATACTAAGGAAAAGTTCTTGTAAGAAATTAAAAATGCTACTCCAGTAGCACACAAATAATAAGAAAGCAAAAGAATCTTATTGCTGATATGGAGAAAGTCTTAGTGGTCTGGAAAGAATATCAAACCAGTCACAATATTCCCTTAAACCAAAGCCTAATCTAGAATAAGACCCTGAGTGTCTTCAGGTCTATGAAGGCTGAGAAAGGTGAGGAAGCTAAAGAAGAAAAGTTTGAAGCTAGCAGACGTTAGTTCATGAGGTTAAAGGAAAGGAGCCATTTCCATAACATTAAAGTGCAAGGTGAAACAGCAAGTGCTCGTGTAGAAACTGCACCAAATTATCCAGAAGATCTAGCTAAGATGATTAATGAAGGTGGCCACAATAAAAAACAGATTTTTGATGTAGATGAAACAGGCTTGTATTGGAAGAAGATGACATCTAGGACTTTATAGCTAATTAGAAGCCACTCTCTAGCTTGAAAGGTAGAAAGGACAGGCTAACTCTCTTGTTAGGCACTGCTCGTGAATACGTTAAAACCAAGGCTCACTTACCATTCTGAAATTCCTAGAGCCCCTAAAAATTATAGTTTTTTCTCTTTCGTAGTTTATTGTCAAGTTGGTTTCCATATAACACCCAAATCTCATCCCAACAAGTGCCCTCCTCCATTCCCATCACTCCCCTTCCCCTCTCTCCTATGCCCAACAGCCCTGAGAACAGTTTGTTCTCAGCATTCAAGAGTCTCTCATGNCCACCTATAAGTGAAAACATATGGTATCTGTCTTTCTCTGCCTGATTTAGTTGGCTCAGCATAACATCCTCAAGTTCCATCCACATCACTGCAATTGGCCAGATTTCATTCTTTCTTATTGCCATGTAGTATTCCATTGTATAGATTAAACCACATCTTCTTGATCCATTCATCAGTTGATGGACATTTAGGCTCTTTCCATAATTTGGCTATTGTGGAAAGTGCTACTATGAACATTGGAGTACATATGCCCCTATGTGTCAGCACTCCTGTATCCCTTGGGTAAATTCCTAGCAGTGATATTCCTCGGTCATAGGGGAGTTCTGTTGTTAATATTCTGAGGAATCTCAACACTGTTTTCCAGAGGGGCTGCACCAGTTTACATTCCCACCTACAGTGAAGGAAGGTGCCCATTTCTCCACATCCTCACCAGCATCTATAATCTCCTGATTTCTTCATTTTAGCCACTCTGACTGGCGTGACATGGTATCTCAGTGTGGTTTTGATCTGCATTTCTCTGATGATGAGGGACGCTGAGCATCGTTTCCTGTGTCTGTTGGCCATCTGGATGTCGTCTTTGGAGAAGTGTCTTTTCAAGTCTTCTGCCCATTTCTTCACTGGATTATTTGTTTTTCGGGTGTGGAGTTTGGTGAGTTCCTTATAGATTTTGGATACTAGCCCTTTATCTGATATGTCATTTGCAACTATCTTTTCCCATTCTGTCGGTTGTCTACTAGTTTTATGGATTGTTTCCTTTGCCATGCTGAAGCTTTTTATCTTGATGAGGTCCCAATAGCTCATTTTTGCTCTTGGTTCCCTTGCCTTTGGGGATGTGTCAAGTAAGAAATTGTTGCGATTGAGGCCAAGGAGGTAGTTTCATGCATTCTCCTCTAAGGTTTGATGGTTTCCTGTGTCACATTCAGGTCCTTTATTCATTCTGTGTTTACTTTTGTGTATAGTGTGAGAAAGCGATCTAGTTTCATTCTTCTGCATGTTGCTGTCCAGTTCTCCCAGCACCATCTGTTAAAGAGGCTTTTTTTCCCCATTGAATACTCTTTCCTGCTTTGTCAAACATTAGTTGGCCATACATTTTTGGGTCCAATTCTGACTTCTCTATTCCATTCCATTGATCTATGTGTCTGTTTTTGTGACAATATCATACTGTCTTGATGATTACAGCTTTGTAGTAGAGGCTAAAGTCTGGGATTGTGATGCCTCCCGTTTTTGGTTTTCTTCTTCAATATTACTTTGGATATTCGGGGTCATTTGTGGTTCCATACAAATTTTAGGATAGTTTG
>NW_027529493.1:0-1336 GCF_008692635.1 Crocuta crocuta | reverse complement strand
TAATTTTTCATAGTATTCCCTGATAATGACTTGTATTTCTGAGGGTTGGTTGTAATAAATCCATTTTCATTCGTGATATTGTCTATTTGAGTGCTCTGTCTTTTCTTTTTGAGAAGCCTGGCTAGAGGTTTGTCAATTTTGTTTAGTTTTTCAAAAAACCAACTCTTGGTTTCATTGATCTGTTCAACTGTTTCTTTGGTTTCTGTATTGTTTATTTCTGCCCTGATTTTTATTATTTCTCTTCTCCTCCTGGGTTTGGGGTGTTCTTGTTGCTCTCCCTCTCGTTTCTTTAGGTGTGCTGTTAGATTTTGCACTTGAGCTTTTTCTAATTTCTTGAAATAGGCCTGGAGTGCAATGTACTTTCCACTTAGGACTGCCTTTCCGCATCCCATGGAGTATGGTTTGTTGTATTTTCATCTCTTTCCATATATTTTTAACTTTCTTCTCTAATTGCCTGACTGGCCCATTCATTCTTTAGTAGTGTGTTCTTTAACTTCCATGTTTTTGGAGGTTTTCCAGACCTCTTCCTGAGATTGATTTCAAGTTTCATAGCATTGGGATCTGAAAGTGTGCATGGTATGATCTCAGTTATTTTATATTTATTGAGGGCTGCTTTGTGTCCCAGTATGTTATCTATCTTGGTGAATGTGCCATGTGCACTTGAGAAGAAAGTGAATTCCATAGCCTCAGGGTGTAGAGTTCTAAATCTGTATGTCAGATCGTTCTGGTCCAATGTGTCATTCAAGTCCATTGTGTCTTTAGTGATTTTTCTGTCTAGTTAATCTGTCCATTGCTTAAGTGGAGTATTAAAGTCCCTTGCTATTAGCACATTCGTATCCATAAGATTGTTTCTGTTTGTGATTGTTTTCTGTATTTAGGTCTTCCCATATTCAGTGCGTAGACATTTATAATTGTTAGCTCTTCCTGATGGATAGGCCCTGTAATTACTATATAATGCCCTCCTTTATCTCTTGTTACTGTCTTCTCTTTAAAGCCCAGGATGTCTGATATAAGTATAGCTACTCCAGGTTACTTTTGACTTCTAGTAGCATGATAGATATTTCTCCAGCCCCTTATTTTCAATGTGAAGGTGTCCTCCAGTCTAAAAAGAGTTTCTTATAGACAGCAAATAGTGGATTCTGTGTTTTTATCCATTCTACTACCCTATGTCTTTTTATTGGGGCATTTAGTCCTTTTACATTCAGTGTTATTATTGAAAAATATGGATTTAGAGTCATTGTGTCCTTTGTGGGATTCATGCTTGTGGTCGTGTCTCTGGTATCATGTGTTACTTGCAACATTTCTCTCAGAGAGTCCCCCTCAGGATTTCTTGTAG
>NW_027529492.1:165-499 GCF_008692635.1 Crocuta crocuta | reverse complement strand
CTTGAGAAGAATGGGTATTAATTCTGTTTTAAATGTCTGGTACAACTCCCCAGGGAAGCCATCTGGCCCAGTGCTCTTATTGATTGGGAGATTTTTGATAACTGATTCAATTTCTTCACTAGTTATGGCTCCATTCAGATTTTCTATCTCTTTCCGTGTGAATTTTGGTAGTGAGTGTGTGTTTAGGAATTTGTCCATTTCTTCTAAGTTGTCCAGTTTGTTGGCATATGATTTATCATAGTATTCCCTGATAATTGGTTGTATTTCTGAGGGGTTGGTTGTAATAAGTCCATTTTCATTCATGATTTTATCTATTTGGGTGCTCTCTCTCTCT
>NW_027529492.1:0-145 GCF_008692635.1 Crocuta crocuta | reverse complement strand
TTTTTTTTTTTGAGAAGCTTGGCTAGAGGTTTGTCAATTTGTTTATTTTTTCAAAAAATCAACTCTTGGTTTCATTGATCTGTTAAACTGGTTTTTTGGGGTTTTTTTTGGATTCTATACTGTTTATTTCTGCCCTGATTTTTAT
>NW_027529491.1:0-475 GCF_008692635.1 Crocuta crocuta | reverse complement strand
TGTTATTATTGAAAAATATGGGTTTAGGGTCATCGTGTCCTTTGTCGGATTCTTGATTGTTGTGGTGTCTCTGGTACCTTGCATTCCTTGCAACATTTCCCTCATAGAGCCCCCCTCGGGATTTCTTGTAGGACTGGTTTAGTGGTGACGAATTCTTTCAACTTTTGTTTATTTGGAAAGACTTTTATCTCTCCTTCTATTCNCAGGCTTGCTGGATAGAGGATTCTTGGCTGCCAATTTTTTTCTGTTCATCACATTGAAGATTTCCTGCCATTCCATTCTGGCCTGCCAAGTTTCAGTAGATAGGTCTTTCACCACTCTGATAGGTTTCCCTTTGTACGTTAGGGCCCTTTTATCCCTAGCTGCTTTCAGAATTCTCTCTTTGTCCTTATATTTTGCCAGTTTCACTATGAAAGGTCGTACAGAAGAACAATTCAAGTTACGTCTGAGGGGAGTTCTCTGTGCCTCTTGGATT
>NW_027529490.1:29053-30832 GCF_008692635.1 Crocuta crocuta | reverse complement strand
TGTAAGGTTTCCAATGGCTTCAGATCTTTTCCGTGTGATGTAGGGCGCGATTGTAAGTACGGAGCTCCTTACTTCTCTGCCATCTTGCCCCTCTCTATTGTCAATTTTTTCAGGAACCTCCACACTGTTTTACAGAGGGCCTGCACCAGATTGCATTCCCACCCACAGTGTAGGAGGGTGCCTGTTTCTCCACCTCCTTGCCAGCATCTATAGTGTCCTGATTTGTTCATATTAGCCATCTGACCACCAAGAGGTGATATCTCAGTGTGATTTTGATTTGTAATTCCCTGATGATGAGGGACGCTGAGATACATTTCACGTGTCTGTTGGCCAGCTGAATTTCTTTTTTGGAAAAGAAATGGCTGTTCATGTCTTCTGCCATTGTCATCACTGGATTATTTGTTTTTCGTGTGTGAAGTTTGGTGAGTTCCTTATAGATTTTGGATACTAGCCCTTTATCCAATATGTCATTTGCAACTATCTTTTCCCATTCCATCGGTTGCCTTTTAGATTTGTTGATTATTACCCTTACCATGCAGTAGCTTCTTATCTTGATGAGGTCCCAATAGTTCCTTTTTGCTTTTGATTGTGTTGCCTTTCGAGATGTGTCGAGTAAGAAATTGCTGCGGTTGAGGTCAAGGAGGTTGTTTCCTGCTTTCTCCTCTAGGGTTTGATGGTTTCCTGTCCACATTCAAGTCTTTCATCCATTTTGAGTTTATTTTTATGTATGGTTTAAGAAAGTGGTCTAGTTTCATTCTTCTGCATGATGCTGTCAGGTTGTCCCAGTACCATCTTTTAAAGAGGCTGGTTTTTTTTTTTTTCCGTTGCATACTCTTTCCTGCTTTGTCAAACGTTAGTTGGCCATACGTTCGTGGGTCCAAACTACTTTATTCCATTGGTCTATGTATCTGTTTTTGTGCCAATGCCATACTGTCTTAATGATGACAGCTTTGTAGTAGAGTCTAAAGTCTGGGATGGTGATGCCTCGCATTTTGGTTATCTTCTTCAATATTACTTTGGATATTTGGGGTCTTTTTGTGTTCCATATAAATTTTAGGATAGTTTGTTCTAGCATTGAGAAGAATGCTGGTGCATTGTTGATTGGGATTGCATTAAATGTGTAGATTGCTTTAGGTAGTATTGACATTTTAACAATATTTATTATTCTAATCCATGAACATGGGTGTTGTTTCATTTCTTTGTGTGTTCTTCAATTTCTTTCATTAGTTTTCAACATACAGATCTTTTACATCTTTGGTTAGTTTTATTCCTGGGTATTTTATGGTTTTGGTGCAATATCCCATTGTGAATGGGATCATTGTCTTGATTTCTCTTCCTGTTGCTTCATTATTGGTGTATAAAAATGCAAGCAATCTCTGTACATTGATTTTGTTCCCTGCGACTTTGCTGAATTCATGTATCAGTTCTAGTAGACTTTTGGTGGTGTCTGTAGGGTTTTACATGTAGAGGATGATGTCATCTGTGAAAAGTGAAAGTTTGACTTCATCTTTACCAATTCTGTTGCTTTTTATTTCATTTTGTTCTCTGATTGCTGCGCTAGGACTTCTAGCACTATGTTAAATAACAGTGGTGAGAATGGACATCCCTGTGATGTTACCGATCTCAGGAGGGAACCTCTCAGGGGATAATATTAGCAGTGGGCTTCTCATAAATGGCTTTTGTGATGCTTAAATATGTTCCTTCTATCCCAACTTTATCCAAGGTTTTTATTAAGAATGGATGCTGTATTTTGTCAAATCCTTTTTTTTTTTTTTTTTT
>NW_027529490.1:21621-29012 GCF_008692635.1 Crocuta crocuta | reverse complement strand
CATATGTTTCTCCTCTCTTCTTTTGTTAACGTGATGTAACACACTGATTGATTTGCAAATATTGAGCCAGACCTGTAACCCAGGAATGAGTCCCTCTTGATCATGCTAAATAACTCTTTTTTTANTGACCTAAGCGAAAGTCGGACGCTTAACCGACTAAGCCACCCAGGCGCCCCCCTTTTTTTTAAATTTTTAAAAATGTTTTATTTATTTATGAGAGAGAAAGAGAGAGAGAGACAGCATGATGAGAGGAGGGTCAGAGAGAGAGGGAGGCACAGAATCTGAAACAGGCTCCAGGCTCCGAGCTGGCAGTCAGCACAGAGCCCGACGCGGGGCTCGAACCCGCAAACCGCGAGATCATGACCTAAGCGAAAGTCGGACGCTTAACCGACTGAGTCACCCAGGCGCCCCGGTAAATACCTCTTTTTATATGCTGTTGAATTTGATTTGCTAGTGTCTTCTTGAGAATTTTGGCATCCATCTTCATCAGGGATATTGGCCTGTAGTTCTCTTTTATTGCTGGGTCTCTGTCTGGTTTGGGAATCAAAGTGATGCTGGATCATGGAGTCCAGAAGTTTTCCTTCCATGTCTACTTTTTTGGAACAGCTTGAGAAGGATAGGTATCATCTCTGCTTTAAATGTCTGATAGAATTCCGCAGAGAAGCCATCTGGTCCAGGACTCTTATTTGTTGGGAGTTTTTTGACAACTGATTCAATTTCTTCACTAGTTATGGGTCTGTTCAGATATTCTATTTCGTTCTGTTTGAGTTTTGGTAGTGTGTGGGTTTTTAGAAATTTGTCCATTTCTTCTAGGTTGTTCCATTTGTTGGCATATAATTTTTCATAATATTTCCTGATAATTGCTTGTATTTCTGAGAGATTTGTTGTAATAAATCCATTTTCATTCATGACTTTATCTGTTTGGATCCTCTCTCTCTCTCTCACTCTCTCTCTCGAAGCCTGGGTAGAGGTTTATAAATTTTGTTTTTTGTTTTCCAAAAAAACAACTCTTGGTTTCATTGATCTTCCTGTGTTTGTTTGTTTGTTTGGATTTTATATTGTTTATTTCTGCCCTGTTCTTCATTATTTCTCTTCTTCTGCTGGGTTTGGGGTATCTTTGCTATTCTTCTTCTGGTTCCTTTAGGCATGCTGTTAGATTTTTATATTTGGAATTTTTCTTATTTCTTGAGATAGTCCTGGATTGCAATGTGCTTTCCTCTTAGGATTGCCTTTGCTGCATCCCAAAGGGTTTGGATTGTTATATTTTCATTTTCATTTGTTTCCATATATTTTTAAATTTCTTCTCTAATTGCCTGGTTGACCCATTCCTTCTTTAGTATGGTGTTCTTTAAACTCCATGTTTTTGAAGGTTTTCAAGACTTTTTCCTGTGGTTGATTTCATGTTTCAGAGCATTGTGATCTGAAAGTGTGCGAGGTATGATCCCAATGCTTTTATATTTATTGAGGACTGCTTTGTGACTCAGTATGTGATCTATCTTCGAGAACATACCATATGCACTCAAGAAGAAAGTGTATTCTTCTGCTTGGGGATGTAGATTTCTAAATATATCTGTCAAGTCCATCTGGTCCAATGTGTCATTCAGGGGCATTGTTTCTTTAGTGATTTTCTGTCTAGTTGATCTATCCATTGCTGTCAGTGGAGTATAAAAGTTCCCTGAAATTAGCAAATTCTTATCAATAAGATGCTTATATTTGTGATTAATTTTTTTTATATATTTGGGTGCTCCTGAATTCAGTGCATAGACATTAATAATTGTTAGCTCTTCCTGTTGGATAAACCCTGTAATGATGATATAATGCCCTTCTTCATCTCTTGTTACAGCCTTTAATTTATAGTGTAGTGTCTGACACAGTATGGCTACTCCAGCTTTCTTTTCACTTCCAGTAGCATGATAGATAGTTCTCCATCCCCTCACTCTCAGTCTGAAGGTGTACTCAGGTCTAAAATGAGTCTCTTGTATACAGCAAATGGGCAATTGGATGAGTCTAGTTTTTGTTTGTTTGTTTTTTGTTTTATCCATTCAGATATCTTATGTCTTTTGATTGGAGCACTTAGTCCATTTACATTCAGTGTTATTATTGAAAAATAAAGGTTTGGTGTCATTGTGTTCTCTGTAGGATTCATGCTTGTAGTGATGTTTCTGGTACTTTGTGGTCTTTGCAACAATTCCCTCACAGAGTCCCCCTTAGGATCACTTGTAGGGGTGGTTTAGTGAGGATGAATTCCTTCAGTTTGTGTTTGTTTGGGAAAACCTTTATCACTCTTTCTATTCTGAACGATAAGCTTGCTGGATAAAGGATTCTTTGCTGCATATTTTTCATGCTAATCACATTGAAGATTTCCTGCCATTCCTTTCTGGCCTGCCAAGTTTCAGTAGATAGTGCTACTATACTTATGTGTCTCCCTTTGTATGTTAGGGCCCTTTTGTCCCTAGCTGCTTTCAGAATTCTCTCCTTGTACTTATATTTTGCCAGTTTCACAATTATTTGTCGTGCAGAAGATCGATGCAAGTTATGTCTGAGGGGAGTTCTCAGTGCCTCTTGTATTTCAATGTTTGTTTCCCTCCCCAGGTTGTGGAAGTTCTCGACTATGATTTGTTCAAGTACTCCTTCAGCCCCTTTCTCTCTCTTCTGCTTATTGAATTCTTATGATACGAATATTTTTCCATTTGATTGCATCACTCAGTTCTCGAATTCTCCATTCATTCTCCTGGATCACTTTATCTCTCATTTTCTCAGCTTCCTCATTTCCATAATTTTATCTTCTAATTCACCANTGTTCTCCATTCTTTTTCAGTTATGTTGCTTATATCGGTTTTGATCAATTCTTTAGTTGTCACTTCTTCCTAGAATTTCTTTTGAGAATTTTTCAGTTTCATCATTTTGTCTAGTTTTCTATCCCTTGTAAGTTTTATTTTATTTTTTAAATTTATTTTATTTTTTTAAATAGTTTATTATCAAGTTGGTTTCCATATAACACCCAGTGCTCATCCCAAGTGCCCTCCTCCATGCCCATCACCCCTCTCCCCCCCCACACCCATCAATCTTCAGTTTATTCTCAGCATTCAAGAGTCTCTCATGGTTTGCCTCTCTCCCTCTCCCCCACTATTTCCCCCCTTCTTCTCCCCCACGGTCCTCCGTTAAGTTCCTCCTAATCCTCCTAAACGTGCAAACATACGATATTTGTCCTTCTCTGCCTGACTTATTTCGCTAGCATAACACCCTCAAGGTCCATCCATGTTGTGACACATGGCCAGATTTCATTCTTTCTCATTGCCATGTAGTATTCCATCGTATAGATAAACCACATCTTCTTGATCCATTTGTCCATTGATGGACACTTAGGCTCTTATGTTTTGGCTATTGTGGAGAGTGCTGCTATGAACATTGGGGTACATGTTTCCCTATGCATTAGCACTCCTATATCACTTGGGTAAATTCCTAGCAGTGCTATTCCTGGGTCATAGGGGAGTTCTGTTGTTAATTTATCCTTTGTAATTTTTAAATGTTTGTTATGGGCTCTGCACCTGTGAGTACTGCTATATTAAAGGGAACTCATACAGTGTCCAGACCCTAGCCATTCATGAGTTGTCTTTGTAGAGTGTTACTTGCTCTCTGTTGTTGTGACTTTGGTTATTTTATTTCCCTACTCATAGTGATGTTTTGGACTGTCTACGGGGTGTGCTTTGGTTTGTTCCTTGATGTAGCCCTGGAAAAGAAAACAGATATACAAACAGGGAACAAAAATACACAAATGCACAAACAAATTAAAGAAACAAGAGGAAAAAAAGCAAAATACAATCTTAAAACAAAACAAAACAAAAGAAACAAAAAACCCAGAAACACCAGCTACAAATTACGAACAGGGTGGAGGCTGTGCTGACGGAAGTGCATATACAAAGAAATGACAGGAGTGGGGTAAAAGATAAAATAAACATTGATCAGGCAGAGAGACTAAAAGGCTTAATCCACAGAGAGAGAAAAGAAAATAAGGAAGGAGGCAAGGGGGAAAAAAACGAAGATAAAGTTACCCAGGAAAAGTGTATGGCCTGATTATTCCACAGAGAGTGAAAGAAAAGGAAAGAGGGAGGTGTACACCATGCATCAAGAGACTGGATTAAGCCGGGTGCGGTGGCGCGCGCCTGTAGTCCCAGCTACTCGGGAGGCTGAGGCAGGAGGATCGCTTGAGCCCAGGAGTTCTGGGCTGTCATGCGCTATGCCGATCGGGTGTCCGCACTAAGTTCGGCATCAATATGGTGACCTCCTGGGAGCGGGGGGCCACCAGGTTGCCTAAGGAGGGGTGAACCGGCCCAGGTCGGAAATGGAGCAGGTCAAAACTCCCGTGCTGATGAAGAGACTGGATTAAATATGTCTATTTAAGCAAACCACTAACCAGAGTAACCAGCCTAGAGGATAGAGGAAATAAGGGGAAAAGGGAGATTATATCTAAATAACAAGAATTGTCCTAGAATTAATCTAGACAATGCCACAGTGATGTTCTGGAGGAGGAGGCCATCTGGTTCCACAGCATTTACCAAGCTCCAGTAGATACGTGGCTAACCAGCACAGAGTGGCGTGGTTTGGTGTCAGTGGGTCCTACCTCCACTGTAGGCCCACCCCTGACCCATCCCTGATGCCCCTCTTTGGTAGTTGTGGGGAGAAAAACGGTGACCCCTCAGTCCCTTCTTCATGAATCCGGTGTCCCAAATCATCCCTTTGGATCCGTCCTCAGTGTACTGTGGGCACAGATGAGGTAGGCTGTCTCACTATGCCTCTCCTATGTCCCACCCTTAGCTGGGTTTTAAATTCCTACTCCATGTGTGTTAATGATGCTGCCCAAAATGTAATCCCGAGGCTGTGCTGCACCACTTCATGGGAGGGGACCGGATTCTCCTGTAGCAGTCTGTGCCCCTGGCCTACCACCAAACCTGGAGGTGACTCCCCTCCTGCCCAGGTGTGCAAACAGGGAAGCCAGCCCCAGTCCGAGGAAAGCCCTGCAGTTAGAGATGAGATCTCTCTCCAAATGCCCTGGAGTTAGAGATGGGATGATGGGATCCCTCTCTGTCCAGGTCGGACGGTTTCCTCTTGTCCAGATACAGTCCTACACTTCCCCGGCTGCTTTCTCTTCCTTTTGTCTCTCTGTAGAAGTGGCTCCCTCCCCTCCGTGACTCTGCAGCCCATTTTATTTCCCCCAATTCACAGTCACACACCTAAGGGGCCATCCGGTTTTCCCATTTTCTTCTTGGTAGTCTCTGTCTCTTTTCTTCCCAGACTCTTGGTGTTCAAAATCCTTTGGCTTCAGCCCTTCTTTGTTTGAGAGACATGGGAAGGATGGATCCCCCTACTTCTCTGCCATGTTGGCCCCCTCTGTTTGTCATTTTTAAATAAATACCCTCACATTTACCAACTGCTCTTTCAAAAATATTCACCTTCAGAAGTCATAAACAGTCCTTTGATCATTCAAAACTTTTATTTCTTTTCTTTTAGGGAATTGTTTTCTTTTGAAAATACAGGTAGGCAAACATCAGAGAGTGAATCTGCTTGTTTGAATCTTGGCTCTACCACTTCATATTTGTAAGACCCTTAGCAAGTCAATCCCACAGTGTTTCAGTTTTCTTATCTTTAAAATGAAGATAATAGTGATACCCACTTCATTGGGTCATGATGATTATGTAAGTTAAGTTGAATAAATGCTTGTAACATGGTAAATATTTAGAGCTGTTGTTGTTATTGTTGTTATTATTAGTATTATTATAGCAATGCTATGAAACAGGCACTTTGACAGACATGACTTCACTTAATCCTCAGAATAAATTCGTGAGATAAAAATTATTTTTTCTGTTTTGCAGCTGGAGAAGCCTAAATTAGAGAAAGTTAAATATTCTTCTAAGGCCACACAGCTGGTAAAAGCCAGAGCAGGATTCAAACTCAGGTGTGTGTGCTGCACCCTAGAAAGCTAAGCAAGCATTGCTATTAATGTAATAAAGAGTTAAGAACTTTTGTAAATGTATACAAATGAAGAAATCATACAAAAGGCCTGATTTGAAGGAGGTCCTGCCATAAAATCCCTCTACTTACTTCAGACTACAAAGTCTTTAGTACCACTGCTATTATTTCATTTGATGGGTTAAGCATAGAACTTTCTAGATTATTTGATTGAATAGCACTTCAGCATGAATGAGTTTAATCACATTCATTAATACTAATAAGAATGCTTGAAAGCAGGAATCCCCAGAGGGGAACCGTTTTCTATAAGCCAATGCTGATACAGTGCACCCAGTTCAGAGAACCTGATTTAACCTGCATCCTCCATCTCAATTTGGAAGCAGTAAATTGGAGGTAACTAAGACAGGCCCTGGATTCTAATCCCAGATTTGTCACTTCATAGCTGCATCACCTTGGGCAATCACTGAGCCTATTCCTTTACCTGTAAAACGGGGGTAACTATTTTTACTTTAGAAAGTTGTAATGGTTGAATGACTTGATGCACATAAGAGCTTAGTACAGTTCTTGGCAACTGCCAAGTAATTAAACATGAACTGTTTTATTTTAGCTTCTGTTGGCTCCACTGCAGGACAAACCCATAGCTCCTGTCCCAATAAAAAGAGCTTCATCTGCTACTCAACTATGTGAAACAAAAATAATAATNGACTTCAGCTCAGGTCATGATCTCACAGTTCGTGGGTTCAAGCCATGCTTCAGGTTCTGTGCTGACAGCTAGCTCAGAGCCTGGAGCCTGCTTCATATTCTGTATCTCCCTCTCTCTCTCTGACGCTCCCCCTGCTCACGCTGTCTCTCTCTCTCTCTCTCTCTCTCTCAGAAATAAATTAAAAAAAAACATTAAAAAATTAAAAAGAATAAAAACAAGGCCCTTTGCAAAATTTTAGTGATTTTTCTAAGGTCATATATTCAGTGAGAAACAGAGAAGACAAGACCAAGGTCTGGCTTATTCTTTTTCTTCTGAACAAAATAACTCTAAGGAACAGGGATAGAACCTCAAAGTTATTTAATTCCTGTCTTTGCTGACTTTGCTCTCATATACTTTTTAATCTTCTGTCAGTTGTCCTTTCTTTTTGTTTTCTTTAAAAACATCATATTGTACTTTCTATTTTAAGAAAAAACGTGAGTGACTTGATTTTGATGGTAACTTTTTTTTATGTTCAACATAACATATAGTTGCAAATATGGTTTAATTCATTGTTATCCTTTCATCAGTTTCAATTCCTGGAGAGAGAGCATGAAAACCATACATACAAAAGTATTTCTCAGTAATGTGGAAATAGGAAGAGTATTCAAGAAGAAATTGCCTGTGATTTTTAGTAGATAAAATTGAGCAGCAGAAAATGACTAAGAAATAACGGTTTTCTTTT
>NW_027529490.1:21321-21488 GCF_008692635.1 Crocuta crocuta | reverse complement strand
TTTTCTTTTCTCTGCCTGGTGCTTTTCTTTTCCTGCTTCACATGTTTTCATTTTCTTTCATTTGTTCTTTTTACTCCCCAAACACCAGAAGAGGAAGAAAATTAGCCAAAACTTCGAATTTCCTGACTTTTGTCATTTAAAGCACTATCTTAAATTCCTTGAATGTT
>NW_027529490.1:20162-21198 GCF_008692635.1 Crocuta crocuta | reverse complement strand
TTAAAAACAATTATCCAGAGGTAGGGAAGTTGAGAGTTTATGCTATACTAAAATCATTTTCTTTGCCAACTAGTAATGTAACAATGGAATTAAAGCAAGTAGATGTTGGCATTCACAACTCCATGCTAGATGAACTTCATGACTGTCCTTCCATTTCTCTGTGTCTCACTTTAATGTACTGTCCAACATTAATCAAGCATTTGGAAGCATCCTATAGCAGTGCTACATAATCCAGCTCTGTGATTTACTGTCTGTTTTTTTCAGTTTCTGTTTGCCTCATTTGACTTTCGTCTGGGGTAGCAGAGGTCAGTCACCCTAGGAGCTGTGAGCAGTCTAGCCAGCTCGCATTTGTTGCTGTTAGTTTACCCTGGTGCCTGTCCCCACAGACCTGCAAGATGTGTTCTTGCTCACCAACACTGATATGATAATTGATTTGCAGGAGCCCATTCTTCAATTCTGTTTAGGAGGTCACCCACCAGGTTTGCTACTCATTGACAAAGGCAATTCAATTAACACATTATAAGTGTGACAAACTATCCAATGTTCTATATAGATACCAGCTGTCTTAAAGTATCTGGACTATATAGTCTGGCTATTCAGAGAGGCCCAAGAACAACTCATCCAAGTTGTTTCTTTTTATCCTCCTGTCTCTTTCTTTCATTTTCCTTTATTCACCAGCCTGATGGAAAATGGTTCAACTTCTGCATTTGAGAGCCATACATTATTATGATCAAAGAGAGAAAAGACTAAGTTACTATTTAACGCAAAAAGCAAACTCAAAAAACAATTTAATGAAGACCATATTAGTATCACGTCGTGGACTAAAGACTGTGTGTCTGAACAGTGGACATTTTTTTATGCTGTTTGCTGCCAGAAGCATTCCATAAATCTGTAGCTTTTCCCGATTCCCAAGGTTCTCTAAAAAGACTTAAAATTATATAGATTAGTAATATGGCCAATTGGACTTTCAATAATATGTATTAGAAAAACATTCCCCAATTAAATATATACTCTGTCTATCCATATCTGAGAAAAT
>NW_027529490.1:13658-19637 GCF_008692635.1 Crocuta crocuta | reverse complement strand
TATCCATATTTGAAATAATCAATACTCCTTTATTGGACATTGTTCAAACAACAGTCTGTATTTGAAGCTATGTAAGGGTGAATGAAATACTGTTTCCTGAAAGGGAATTAAACAAATAAGTTGAGACTCACTGACTTCCTGAAGCAAATACACTATATTTTGATGGTTTATTCTTGTCAAAACTTGGCATCACAATTGTACTACAGAGTAGCAGATAGACTGTGAATTCGCTAATGAAGAAAGCTGTATTTATTTCATTTGCTTGATATATTTAGCAAAGCCTTAATCTGAATTATTTTCTCAAAAAAATGTGAGGTTTTCTTGTTTTGTTTTTTTATTTATTTTTGAGGCAGAGAGAGACAGGGCATGAGTGGGAGAGGGGAGGAGAGAGAGTGAGACACAGAATGTGGAAAAGGCTTCAGGCTCTGAGCTGTCAGCAGAGAACCTGATGCGGGGCTCGAACCCACAAACTGTGTGATCATGACCTGAGCTGAAGTCAGGTGCTTAACCAACTGAGCCACCCAGGTGCCCCTCAACAAAATGTGAGTTTAAAGAAAAAGACACTGGTAGTATACTGACCACAATTTTAGGATTTATTTTCCACAGGTAAGTTAAAATAATTTTTTTTAATTTCTTTTATATTATTTTTATTTTAGTTTAGTTTTNCCAATTATGAGAGAAAACATATGGTATCTGTCCTTCTCTGCCTGACTTATTTCACATGGCATAACACCCTTGAGTTCCATCCACATTGTTACAAATGGCAAGATTTCATTCCTTCTCATTGCCATGTAGTATTCCATTGTAAAGATAAACCACGTCTTCTTGATCCATTCATAAGTTGATGGACGTTTAGGCAATTTCCATGTTTTGGCTATTGTTGAAAGTGCAGCTATGAACATTGGGTACATTTGCCCCTATACATCAGCACTCCTGTATCCCTTGGGTAAATTCCTAGCAGTGTTATTGCTGGGTCATAGGGGAATTCTATTCTTAATTTCTTGAGAAACCTCCACACTATTTACCAGAGGGGCTGCACCAGTTTACATTCCCACGAAGAGTGTAAGAGGGTGCCCGTTTCTCCACATCCTCGCCAGCACTATAGTGTCCTGATTTGTTCATTTTAGCCACTCTGGCCAGCGTGAGGTGCTATCACAGTGTGGTTTTGATTTGTATTTCCCTGATGAGGAGGGACGTTGAGCATCATTTGATGTGTCTGTTGGCCATCTCGATGTCCTCTTTGGAGAAGTGTCTGTTCATGTCTTGCTCACAGCATCATTTGTTTTGTGGGCGTGGAGTTTGGTGAGTTCCTTATAGATTTTGGATACTAGCCCTTTATCTGATATGTCCTTTGCAACTATCTTTTCCCATTCCGTCGGTTGCCTATCAGTTTTATGGATTGTTTCCTTTGCCGTGCAGAAGCTTTTTATCTTGATGAGGTCCCAAGAGTTCATTTTTGCTCTTGATTCCCTCGCCTTTGGGGATGTTTCAAGTCAGATTGCTGCACTTGTGGTCAAGGAGGTTGTTTCCTGCATTCTCCTCTAGGGTTTTGATGGTTTCCTGTCTCACATTCAGATCCTTCATCCATTTTGAGTTTATTTTTGTTTACGGTGTATGAAAGTGGTCTAGTTTCTTTGCTTTCTTTTTTTCATTTTTTCTTTTTTTTTTTGCATATTGCTGTCCAGTTCTCCCGGTATTATCTTTTAAAGAAGCTATCTTTTTCCATTGAATACTCTTTCCTGATTTGTAAAAGATTAGTTGGCTGTACATTTTGGGTCCAATTCTGAGTTCCCTATTCTATTCCACTGGTCTACATGTCTGTTTTTGTGCCAATACCATACTGTCTTGATTACAGCTTTGTAGTACAGGCTGGGATTGTGATGCCTCCCATTTTGTTTTTTTTTTTTCTTCCATATTACTTTGACTATTCGGGGTCTTTTGGGGTTCCATACAAATTTTAGGATAGGTTGTTCTAGTTTTGAGAAGAATGCTGGTGCAATTTGGATTGAGATTGCATTGAATGTGTAGATTGCTTTGGGTAGTAATGACATTTTAACAATATTTATTCTTCCAACCCATGAGCGTGAATGTTTTCCCATTTCTCTGTGTCTTTTTCAATTTCCTTCATAAGTTTTCTATAGTTTTCAACATACAGATCTTTTACACCTTTGGTTAGGTTTATTCCTAGGTATTTTATGGGTTTTTGTGCAGTTGGGAATAGGAACAATTGCTTGATTTCTCTTTCTGTTGCATTATTGGTTTATAAAAATGCAACTGATTTCTATATGTTGATTTTGTACCCTGCAATTTTGCTGAATTCATGGATCGGTTCTAATAGGCTCCGCGTGGGGTATGTCGGGTTTTCCATGTAGAGTATCATGTCATCTGTGAAAAGTGAAATTTTGACTGCATCTTTGCCAATTCTAATGCCTTTATTTC
This sequence comes from Crocuta crocuta, assembly GCF_008692635.1. Taxonomy (NCBI): domain Eukaryota; kingdom Metazoa; phylum Chordata; class Mammalia; order Carnivora; family Hyaenidae; genus Crocuta; species Crocuta crocuta. The sequence continues at coordinate 17,198 of NW_027529490.1, read as the reverse complement.
CTGTTATTTTCCGGCACTTGTTAAACAACAGTGGTGAGATTGAACATCCCTGTCGTGTTCCTGATATCAGGGTGAAACCTCTCCATTTTTCCCCATTGAGGATGATGTTAGCTGGGAGCTTTCCATAAATGGCTTTTATGATGTTTAAGTAAGTTCCTTCTATCCCGGCTTTCTCGAGGGTTTCTATTAAGAAATGGTGCCGTATTTTGTCAAAGGCTTTTTCTGCATCTATCGACAGGATCATATGGTTTTTATCTTTTCTTTCGTTAATGTGATGTATCACATTGATTGATATGTGAATATTGAATGAGCCCTGTAACCCAGGAATGAATCCCACTTGATCATGGTGGATAATTCTTTTTATGTGCTGTTGAATTTCATTTGCAAGTATCTTGTTGAGGATTTTGCACTCTTATTCATCAGTGATATTTGCTGGGTCTCTGGTTTGGGAATCAAAGTGATGCTGGCTTTGTGGAATGAGTCCAGAAGTTTTCTTTCCATTTCTATTTTTTGGAATAGCTTGAGAAGAATGGGTATTAACTCCGATTTAAATGTCTGGTAGAATTCCCCAAGGAAGCCATCTGGCCTAGGACTTTTATTTGTTTGGAGATTTTTGATAACGGATTCAATTTCTTTACTAGTTATGGGTTTGTTAAGATTTTCTCTCTCTTCCCATTTGAATTTTGGTAATGCATTTGTGTTTAGGATTTTGTCCATTTATTTTAGGTGGTCCACTTTGTTGGCATAGTTTTTCATAGTATTCCCTGATAATTGCTTATATTTCTGAGGGATTGGTTGTAATAAATCCATTTTCATTCTTGACATTATTGATTTGGGATCTCTCTCTCGCTTTCTCTTTTTTTGAGAAACATGGCTAGAGGCTTCTCAATTTTCGTTCCAAAAGAAACAAACAAAAAACACTTTTGTTTCACCGATCTGTTCAACTGTTTTTTTCTTATTCTATATTGTTTATTTCCGCCCTGATATTTATTATTTCTCTTCTTTTGCTGAGTTTGCGGTGGCCTTGTGCTCTGCATCTAGTTCCTTTAGGTGTGTTCTTAGATTTTGCATTTGTGCTTTTTCCATTTTCTTGAGGTAGGCCTGGAGTGCAATGTACTTTCCTCTGTGGACTGCTTTTGTCGCATCCCAAAGAGTTTGGATAGTTGTATTTTCATTTTTGTTTGTTTCCATATATATTTTAATTTCTTCTCTAATCGCCTGATTGGCCCATTAGTTCTTTAGTAGGATGTTCTTTAACCTCCATGTTTATGGAGGTTTTCCACACTTTTACCTGTGGTTGATTTCAAGTTTCATAGCATTGTGATCCGAAAGTGTGCATGGTATGATCTCAATTATTTTCTATTTATTGAGGACTGCTTTATGGCCCAGTATGTGATCCATCTTGGAGCATGTGCCATGAGGACTTGAGAAGAATGTGAACTCCATAGCTTCAGGGTGTAGAATTCTAAATATAGCTCTCAAATCCTACTGGTCCAATGTGTCATTCAAGTCCATTGTTTCTTTAGTGATTTTCTGTCTAATTGATCTATCCATTGCTGTAAGTGGATTATTAATGTCCTGTGCTATTAGCACATTTTTATCCATAAGATTGTTTCTGTTTGTGATTGTTTTATGTATTTGAGTGCTGCCACATTTGGTATATAAACATTTATAATTATTATCTTTTCCTGATGGATAGACCCTGTAATTATTATATAGATCCCTACATCATATCTTGTTACTGCCTTTACTCTAAAGTCTAGTTTATCTAATAGAAGTATAGCTACANCTAAATGAAAGTCGGACGCTTAACCGACTAAGCCACCCAGGCGTCCCTCCATTCCCTTACTTTCAATCTGAAGGTTTCCTCAGCTCTAAAATGAGTCTCTTGTAGACAGCAAATAGATGGTATTTGTTTTTTTATCCACTCTGCTGCCCGATTTCTTTTGATTGGAGCATTTAGCCCATTTACATTCAGTGTTATTATTGAAAAATATGGGTTTAGAGTCATTGTGTCCTTTGTTGGATTCATGAATGTGGTGGTGTCTCTGGTACCTTGTGTTTCTTGCAACATTTCCCTCATAGAATCCCTCTTAAGATTTCTTGTAGGGCTGGTTTAGTGGTGACAAATTCTTTCAGTTTTTATTTATTTGTTAAAACTTTTATCTCTCCTTCTATTCTCAATAACAGGCTTCTGGATAGAGGATTCTTGGCTGCATTTTTTTTTTCATCACATTGAAGATTTCCTGCCACTCCTTCATGGCTTGATAAGTGTCAGTAGATAGGTCTGTAACTACTCTGATAGGTCTCCTTTTGTATGCTAGGGCCCTTTTTTCCCTAGCTGCTTTCAGAAATCTCTCTTTGTCCTTATATTTTTCCAGTTTCACTATGATATGTCATGCAGAGGATCAATGCAGGTAACATCTGAGGGGAGTTCTCTGTGCCTCTTGAATTTCAATGTGTGTTTCCTTCACCTGATTGGGGAAGTTCTCTTATATTTAGTTCAAGTACCCCTTCAGTGCCTTTCCCTCTCTATTCCTCTTCTGGAATTCCTATGATATGGATAGTGTTCCTCTTGATTGTATCACTCAGCTCTCGAACTCTCCTTTCATGTTCCTGGATCAGTTTATCTCTCTTTTTCTCGGCTTCCTATTTTTCTATAATTGTGTCGTCTAAGTCACCTATTCTCTCTGCCTCTTCAAGCCATGCATTGGACGCCTCCATTTTATTATGCACGTCACTTACAGCATTTTTTAATTCATCACAACCATTTTTAAGCTCCATAGTCTTTGCAGCAATAGTATCTCTGATATCTTCCATGCTTTTTTCAAGCCCAGCAATTAATTCTATGACTATTGTTCTAAATTCTTGCTAAGTTTTGTTGCTTATGTCTGTGTTAAGCAGCTCTTTAGCTGTCATTTCTTCTTGGAATTTCTTTAGAGGAGAGTTCTTCCGTCTTGTCATTTTGGCTAGCTTTCTGTCTCTTTTTAGTTATAAAAGCTTGTTATGCACTCTGCCCTGCGGGTTCTGCTGTATTAAAGAGGGCTCTTTGACTGTCCAGGGCCTCTCCGTTCAGGAAGTGTTCTTTGAATGGTGTCTCTTGTTCTCTCTAGTTGTTTGATGATTTTATTTCCCTATTTGTAGTGGTATTTGGGACTCTCCACCACGTGTACTTTTGCTTGTTTTTTGAGGTAGTCCTGGAAGAGAAAACAGACAGACAATCACAAAGGAAACAAAGGCATTGACAAATCCAACATACGAGCAAACCGAAAGGGAAAAAGAAAAAGAAAATAAGAGAAAGAAGAAGAAAGAAAAGAAAAAAAAAGGAAAAAAAAAAACCAAACCCAAATGACAAAGGACAGTCTAAAAGTATAAAACCAGAATTCCCAGCTACAAACAGAGACCAGGGTGTATGCAGTGCTGATGGAAGAGCATATACAGAGAGAGAAATGTCAGGGCAGGGAGAAATCGAAATTGGACAATGACTAGGCAGAAAGACTAAGAGGCTTAATTCAGAGATTGAAAGAGGAGAATATTGTA
>NW_027529490.1:8004-12646 GCF_008692635.1 Crocuta crocuta | reverse complement strand
CCTGCCACTCCTTCATGGCTTGATAAGTGTCAGTAGATAGGTCTGTAACTACTCTGATAGGTCTCCTTTTGTATGCTAGGGCCCTTTTTTCCCTAGCTGCTTTCAGAAATCTCTCTTTGTCCTTATATTTTTCCAGTTTCACTATGATATGTCATGCAGAGGATCAATGCAGGTAACATCTGAGGGGAGTTCTCTGTGCCTCTTGAATTTCAATGTGTGTTTCCTTCACCTGATTGGGGAAGTTCTCTTATATTTAGTTCAAGTACCCCTTCAGTGCCTTTCCCTCTCTATTCCTCTTCTGGAATTCCTATGATATGGATAGTGTTCCTCTTGATTGTATCACTCAGCTCTCGAACTCTCCTTTCATGTTCCTGGATCAGTTTATCTCTCTTTTTCTCGGCTTCCTATTTTTCTATAATTGTGTCGTCTAAGTCACCTATTCTCTCTGCCTCTTCAAGCCATGCATTGGACGCCTCCATTTTATTATGCACGTCACTTACAGCATTTTTTAATTCATCACAACCATTTTTAAGCTCCATAGTCTTTGCAGCAATAGTATCTCTGATATCTTCCATGCTTTTTTCAAGCCCAGCAATTAATTCTATGACTATTGTTCTAAATTCTTGCTAAGTTTTGTTGCTTATGTCTGTGTTAAGCAGCTCTTTAGCTGTCATTTCTTCTTGGAATTTCTTTAGAGGAGAGTTCTTCCGTCTTGTCATTTTGGCTAGCTTTCTGTCTCTTTTTAGTTATAAAAGCTTGTTATGCACTCTGCCCTGCGGGTTCTGCTGTATTAAAGAGGGCTCTTTGACTGTCCAGGGCCTCTCCGTTCAGGAAGTGTTCTTTGAATGGTGTCTCTTGTTCTCTCTAGTTGTTTGATGATTTTATTTCCCTATTTGTAGTGGTATTTGGGACTCTCCACCACGTGTACTTTTGCTTGTTTTTTGAGGTAGTCCTGGAAGAGAAAACAGACAGACAATCACAAAGGAAACAAAGGCATTGACAAATCCAACATACGAGCAAACCGAAAGGGAAAAAGAAAAAGAAAATAAGAGAAAGAAGAAGAAAGAAAAGAAAAAAAAAGGAAAAAAAAAAACCAAACCCAAATGACAAAGGACAGTCTAAAANCTCCCTTGGGCGATCCGATCTCCCTGTGCAGCCATGTTGGGCCGTGTCTTCTATGTTCCAAGCCCCGCCTCATTTCCACGTCCCTGTCAACAGGATTTATTGATACCGCCCAAAACACAGTCCCGCTTGTCGCTGCCTCCCCGCCACCAGAGGTCGAGCTGGAGGAGGAACAGAGGCGCAGTCTAGGTTGGCTGCTTTCCAACCTCCGGAGGTCGAGCCGGAAGGGCAGCGGAGCAGTTTCTCCTGGCGCAACCTCGGACTGGGGGCACCCAGTTCAACATGAGCACCCCAGCTAGAACTAAGAACATTCCCCGTCTGAGCTGAGGTTTTTCTCTACTCCAGGGACAGTTCTATGAGCAATTTTAGCCGTTCCTTCTTTTACCCTTGACTCACCGTGGCTCTCCGCAAGCGGTCTCCCTCCCCTCCCTCCATGTCTCTTCCCGGTAGACTATTATCTTCCCAAGTTTGCACTCAGGCACTTATGAGGTTCCCTTCCCAGTGTATTCTGTCTCTTTCTCTTCCCAAACTCCTGTGGCTCAGTGTCTTATGGCTTCAGGCCTTCACTGTTTGAGAGATGGGTGCAAGTGAAATGCACGGAGCTCCCTACTTCTCTGCCATCTTGCCTCCTTCTATTTAAGGAGCACCTTTTAATGTCTTTTAGCTAGCTGTAGGTCTTTGGTAAATGTTTATTCTGGTCCTCTGCCCATTGTTTAAATGGATGATGATGGTTATTACTAGTTATTATCATTCTTATTTTGCTGTTGATTTAATTTCTTTACATATTTTCATTGTTAACCCCTTACTGCAAAGAAAAAAAAAAGCTTTTTTATTTGGTGTAGTCCCAATAATTTAATTTTGCTTTTGTTTCCCTTCCCAGAGGAGGCACAACTGATAACAAAGAGATTACTGACTATGTTTTCTTCTAGTAATTGTATGGTTTCAGATCTCAGAGTTATGTCTTCAATCTATTTTGTTTCTTTTTCTGTATGATGTAAGAAAAAGGCCCCATTTCATTCTTTTTCATACAGCTACTTGTTCCAACACTATTTGTTGAAGAAACTGTCTTTTTCTCACTGTATATTCTTGTGTCCTTTGTAATAGATTAATTGACCATATGAGCATGGGTTTTCTTTTAGACTCTATTCTGTTGCACTTATCTATGTGTCTGTTTTTATGTCAGTATCATACTGTTTTGATTACTACAGCTTTATATTACATATTGAAAAAAGGAACTATGATATCTCCAGCTCTGTTCTTTTTTTCAAGATTGCTTTGGTTATTGGGGTCTTTTACAGTTCTATACAAATTTCAGGATTATTTGTTATGCTTCTGTGGACAACGTTGTTGGTGTTTTCATAGAGATTGCTTTACTTCTTCCTCACCAATTGGATTCCTTTTCTTTTTCTTTTCTGATTGCTATGGCTAAGACTTCCAATATTAGGTTGAATAAAAATAATGAGAGTTGACATCTTTGTCTTGTTCCTGATCTTAAAGCTTTTAGTTCTTTACCATTGAGTATGCTATTAGCTGTGTGTTATTCATATATGGCCTTTATTATATTATGTTTCTTCTAACCATACTTTGTTGAGAGGTTTTATCATGAAATGTAATTATGCTTTGTCAAATGGTTTTTCTTTTTTTTAATGATTATTTTTTTCTGAGAGAGTGAGACAATGTGAGCAGGGGAGGGTCAGAGAGAGAGGGAGACACAGAATCTTAAACAGGCTCCAGGCTCTGAGCTAGCTGTCAGGACAGAGCCCCGACACAGGGCTCAAACCCACGAACTGTGAGATCATGACCCGAGCTGAAGTCAGATGCTCAACCGACTGAGCCACCCAGGCGCTCCTGGACAGGTTATTTTAAAGTCTATTTTGTCTGGGGGAGGAGGGGCAAGATGGCGGTGAAGTAAGGAGCTCTGTTCATGCACTCGCGTCCATACCTCACATGGAAAAGATCTGAAGCCATTGGAAACCTTACGAAACCTGAGAGACTGGGAGGAAAAGGACGCAGAATCCACTAAGAAAGCCTTCTAACTTGAGTGCGACCTGGTGAAGATAAAATCGGGCCGGGATCGGAGACTCCAGGGTCGGAGGCGATCTCCCTCTGTGGGGAGTGAAAGGGGAAAAAGAGAGAGCCTGAAACAGAAAAACCTCTGCTAGGGGGAAAAACCTCCGCTCGGGGCATAAAAACACCCAGTGCGCCAAATAACTGCACACCAGGTCCACTCGCACCAACTGGTCCCAGAGGGGCTGAGGGCACAGACTGCTTTTTTGTGCTTCCTCCTGGTTGGCTGGACTTCTAGAGTAGGGGCGCGCCTGCCACCATTGTCCTCCCAGCTGGCTTGGGCCCCTGGAAGAGCCACACGCGGACACCAGGCGTCCGTGCTCCTGGCTGGCTGGAACTCTAGAGGGAAGGCAAAGAGCTAAAAACTGGGAGATTGGCCTGTGAGTTCGTGTTTCGGGTGACAAGACACAGAGGGACCTGGTTTCCCTCACTCCAGCGGGCTCCTCGCAACCAGCGGGCAGGCCCCCGCACATGCTCGCCAGCCCGACCCGGAGAAGGAAGCAGCAATTCTGACTCCACCCCCAGAGCTCTGCAGGAGGCCTGGAATTGCCCCGAGGGCATTGCCTGGGAAGTTGTGTCTAAGGCAATTTCAGCTGGGCGCTCGGACTGGTATTTGGAGACTGGGACTGGCCTGGGTTGAAGAGTGCAACCAACTTTGGCTGAGCCCCCAGTACAGGGAGTTTACACGCCCAAAAAAGTGACGTGCAGCGCTTGGTTCAAGAAGAGACTAGAGCACCGCCACTCTCCTCCCCACAACCACCAAGGCAGAACTCCCGCCTGAGGCATTGGATCACACCACGCCCATCCCTGCTTGACAGCTGCCCTCCTTACTTTTTTTTTTTTCTTTTCCTCTTTTCTTTCTTTTTCCCCAGAACACTGATCTGACTAACTCTGGTCACCAGCTTGCTTCAACAATCACAATGAGTCCATTCTGTAGATGTAAATTCTACACCTATCAACATTAGCATTAGAAAAAGCTAAAGGGCAAAATATAACAGCTCACCTAAAGGAACAAGAGGCAGAGCTNCATAGCAGCACTCTCAACAATAGCTAAAACATGGAAAGAGCCTAAGTGTCCATCAACAGATGAATGGATCAAGAAGATGTGGTTTATCTATACCATGGAATCCGTTTTGCCTCCTCTAATCTACTATTTATTCCATCAAGTGTATTTTATATTTGTGTTAAGTTCTTCACCTCTGGTTTTTTATATTTTCTATATATTTGTTGATGGTGTCACTGAGATCCTCCACTCTATTCTCATGTCTCATAAATATCTTTATGATGATTTTTTAAAAATTAATGTTTATTTTTGAGAGACAGACTGTGAGTGGGGGAGGGACAGAGAGAGAGGGAGGCACAGAATCTGAAGCAGACTCCATGCTCTGAGCTGTCAGCACAGATCCCAACAGGGGGCTCGAACTCACAAACTGTGAGATCATGACCTGAGGTG
>NW_027529490.1:0-7975 GCF_008692635.1 Crocuta crocuta | reverse complement strand
GATCATGACCTGAGAGGAAATCAAAAGTCTGACGTTCAACTAACTGAGCCACCAGGCATCCCTATGATGATTAATTTGAATTCTTTATCAGGCATATTTTGTATCTGGTTTCATTTGTTTGCTATGGTTTTGCCCCATTCTTTCATCTGGGACATATTCCTGTCTCATTTTTTGTAATTCTTTTTGTTCCTATGTATTAGTTTAGTCAGTTACAGATCCTAATCTTAAAAGTGGTGGCATTATATAGAAGATGTCCTGTAGTGTAATGAACCCTCTTTACCAAAACTAGGTGCTTTAGGAGCATCTCCTATGTGGGTTGTGTTTGCCCTAATATTGTGTGTGAGCTTCTTTTGCCCTTCAGTCTAGTTGACTACAGTGGCCCACGTTGGCTTTTGTGGGCTAGGTTTGATTCCTGTGCTGTTATCGGGCCAGTTTGGGGCCACAATGGGCCTATAGTTGGGCAGTGTCAGCAGTCATGAGATACCTGCCTTCAGCCTGTTTTCTGGGGATGCAAGTGGCATAAAACTTCAAGGCAGTCTGTCTACATTATCCTTAGAGGCTTTCATTGGTGGATGGGGTCAGCGACCAGATCTAGGTGCCTGCTCCCAGACCATCTACTGAAGCTGATACACTGATTGGCAGAGCACTTTGCACGCAAAATGTTCACCAGTTGGGGCAGCAAACTGCCGTGTGTGATTACCATCCTCTCTCCCCAGGACAGGAGTCACTTTGGAGTGTCACCAGTTGCTGCCATGATAGATTTCAGAATAAAATGTGACAGGAGCTGCTCTTGAGGTATTCCTGCACAGTAAGATTGTTTGGATGGGGCAGATCTGTAAGAGAATGCAGAGGCAGGGTGAATGGTGTCAGCAAGGTGTGTGGAGAGTGTGTTCGTTCTCACAAGCATCAGGCTATCTTGGCTGGGCTGGGGTTGGAGAAATGGCACCTGTCAACTCTTTTGTTCTTAGAGAAGTCCCTTGTCCCTCCAACACACATTCTGAGATTCATAGATAAACCTCCTTCCTGTGTATCCCCAGGTATTTTTTAAACTGTTGTGTATATGCTGTATCTTGTAATCTTCAAGGGTGGGGGCTCAGTTTCCTATTGTCTTCTGGCTCTTCCACAGCTAGGCTTGCTGATATTGAAAGTGCCCAGTGTTAAGCTCTTGGTTGTGAAAATTCACAAATTTAAACCCCTCTGGTTTTCAAAACTAAATGTTATGGAGCCTCATCTTGCCAGTGTAGGTCCCCCATTTCTGTGGTGCCTAGTGTGTGTGGGGTCTGATCTTTCTTCATGCTTGTGGGCTCCTTCCCACTTGTGATTAGTCTTCTCAGGAGTTTGATTTCCAACCACATCTCTGTCTCTTCTTACACTTTTCCATGAGGCGTCCTCTCTACAATTAACTATAGAAAGTCTATTCTATTCTACCAGTCCTCAGGTCATTTTGAGTTGATTGCAGAGATGTGGTTATCATCTAGGTGTGTCAATGGGACAAGGTGATCTTAGGATCCTCCTACTTTGACATCTTCCCCTAAAATTCTACATTTATTACTTTTCAATTATCAAATCACTTATCANAAGCTACTGGTTTAAGAATAAAGGCATTTTTATTATAATAGACAAATCCAAATGTGAAACTTGGGGTCTGAGAACAATTTTTACAAGATAAATCTGTTATAGCTATTAAATAAATCTGTTATGGCTATTAAATAGAAGTATGAGAAGCCATATTTAGATCAGAATTACATTTCTAGATTTAAACAAGCTATATTCACAATTTAACAGTTTTTATTCAAGTCAATAAAACAAAATCTGCAACTCCCACCAACGAAAAATAATAAAACTCTACTTAATAGGTATTTTATTCTGTAATAATCTCTTCTATGGCTTCTCAGAATGTTCCAATATAATCAAACAATTTTACGCTTTAAGTAGAAAAAAACAAAGCATCAATTATAAACAAAATAGGATTACCACATTGGGATCACACCATACAGTCAACTACTAAAAAAGTTAAATATGTTTAACCCAATGTAAGAATGCTGCAATACTGAATCCATCTTTTGCCCTCCATCTTGTCCATATCCCTGTAACAACCTCCAATGTGGCTATGTGTTCTAGGCCCCTTGGAGGTCAATGTCCTGACCCGAATGTTGGAGGTTTGTACTGATCTTCCTTAAAGTTGTTTAGATAACTAGCACAGATAGTTTCTTCCTCTCCTCCCTCTCTGGGGCACAGATGGCACTAGGACATCTATTAAATGTTAAACCATTTGACCTCACTACAATGCCCTCTGCACATCCCCTCACTTTATAAAATCTATGGATTAAGGCCTAGACTTTTTGGAGAATAGCTCTTCAGTGCCTGATCATTTGCCCAATTTCCTGTCAGTAAGTTACCTTGAATAAAACTGGGTAAATGGTATGGAGTAGTTTGCTTTATTTTTCAGTCTCAAAGTGCCTTCTCAGTTTGGAGGATACTTTACTTACCCTCCTTCACCTTCAAACCATCCAAACTTAGCAAAAGGTAGTTTCTCTTTCATTAACCAGTGAAAATAATCTTCATTTATACCCATTCTCATTTGTGGTAGGAAATATCACATATGAATGGTGAATACATAGCAAAAAAAGAGTCTTCATAATTGCACTCTGAATGTCTTCATGACTTACAACAAAAATATTTTCTAAATATATCTGCTCTTCAGTAGAACTTCATAAAATATGGGAATTCTTTCATGGATAAATCATGAAGTCATAAAAAATACCTTATTTACTTAACCTAGATTACTTGCTAAAATATAACTTGGTTACTTCTCCACATTGGAGACTGTTATATCAGAAAATTGTAGGCACATGTTAATTTATTTTAGTTGGGTATAAAATATAGACATTCTTGGGGAAATGGCTAGTAGTACAGATGGTCATCAAATGCTTTTCTGTGAGGATGCTGGCCTTTCAGAGACTAGTCTTCTTTATAATTTTATGACTTTCTGTCCCCTCAATCCCCTATATTGTACTCTCAACTTCCATTGGACTAGAAGTTATTTTCAGGACTGGGCAAAACATTTTAATCTAACTTTTTAATTTTTACTTCCTTTCTTCCAGTTATTGAAGGGCTGTTTAAGACAAAAGATAAATTCATTTAACTAGAACTTAATAGTAGTTTTAACTTGAGTCGGCTCAATTTTGTTTTCTTTGTTATTATTTTTTGTTGGTTGGTTTAAAAACACTGTTGCGTGTGTGTGTGTGTGTATGTGTGTGTGTGTGTGTGTGTCTTTTAATCCTGGCCTATCAACAATACTATGGCAAATTTAAATGATATTAAGACCATGGAAATTAATCTCCTTTAAGACTTTTTAAAATGCTTATTCATTTCTGAGAAAGAGAGAAAGGTGAGCGTGAGTGCAGGAGAAGAGAGAGAGGGAGACAAAAAATCCAAAGCAGGCTCCAGACTCTGAGATATTAGCACAGAGTCCAACGTGGGGCTTGAACTCACAGACCATGAGATCATGACCTGAGTTGAAGTCGAACACTTAACCAACAGAGCCACCTAGGAGCCCAAATCTCCTTTTAAAATCCAGCGTAACAAGGGTTGAGTAGACAAAAGAGAATGGTTAAATATGTGATTTGATTTCATTTGTAAGTATGCAAGGTTAAATTTCTCTGAAAGTCTTAACAGTGATATTTAGCAAAGAGAAAATTTCAAAAATGAGCAAACTTTAATTTATTAGATTTAATGTTATAGACTTTTTCCAGTTATATAGGAAAATTATGAAAGAAAATTTTTTTTCTTTTTATTTATTTATTTCTAGGAGACAGAGAGAGAAAGACAGCGTGAGTAGGGGAGGGTCAGAGAGAGAGGGAGACACAGACTCTGAAATAGGCTCCAGGCTCTGAGCTGGCAGTCAGCACAGAGCCCGACGCGGGGCTCGAACCCACGAACCGCGAGATCATGACCTAAGCGAAAGTCGGACGCTTAACCGACTAAGCCACCCAGGCGCCCCTGAAAGAAAATTTTTAATTTAAAAATTTTAAATAAAAGTCATTAGATTACTGGGTAAAAATTCCAATAATAATCTAAATTTAAAAGCTGGTATACAGATTAAAAGTCAACTACATTTCTGCTTGAATGAGCAAAGACAAAGACAAGCATAAAACACACAAAAAATAGCATTATCCATTGTAGGACACTAAATAAGGTATTTTTGGTTACATATATACTAAGTAAACATGTTTTTCTTGCTTTTATTTTTATGCATTACATGTGAATGCAGACTGAGATTTAAAATTACTTTGAATTCAAAAGAAGCCAAAACCTTTATTTTATACTTTATTCTGTACAAAGTACTTTCTTCTGTAGTACTTTGGTGTCATATTTTTTATGTAATTTTTAAGGAAGGTGTTTCATATACAACAATCTAATGCTAGGGGTGCTTAGGTGGCTCAGTTGGTTAAGTGTCCAACTGTTGATTTCAGTTCAGGTCATGATCTCACAGTTCCTGAAATATCAGGCTCTGTGCTGACAGTGTGGAGCCTGCTTGGGATTCTCTCTCCCTCTCTTTCTCTCTGCCCCTCCCCCACTCATTATCTCCCTCTCCCTAAATAAATAAACTCATTCTCATTCTCTCTTTCTCTCAAAATAAAATAAATATTTTTAAAAAAACNATGCTAGCTTCATCAAATAAATATACCAAAAAAAAGGCCATTACACTTATCAACAAAATATATAAACTCTGTTTAGGTAGAAACTTTCTGGAACTTCTTAAAGTATTGGAAAGTACAGCAAGGCAAAAGCAAGCATTATATACAAGTGGTATTTAAGAATTCTGTAATAAGTGGTGTCCTCAGTGTACCTTGAGTAAAGCTTATCTATCTATCATCTATCTACACACACAAAATATGTCAGAAGCAAGTGAAGTAAACAAAAGCACCAGTTCTCTAAACTACACTTGATCATGTAGATGAGCAAACTTCTGTGATAGTTCATCCTGGAGAAAGCAAATTTAAAAATTCATAAGACTGTGACAAATATAAATCACTAATATTTTCAAAAGCTCACACTTTAAATAAGATTTAAAATCTTGACTCAAAACTTTACACAAAAACCAACATTGAGACTCTGTTTTTTTAAACATACTGGAACAAATGGAGAACTTAACAGAGCAGAAACTACAAAGGGAAGCAAATTCAATCTCTAACTTAAATGTGCACGGAAATAGAAAATGTCCATCATTACAGAGTTAAAAGTTATTAATCAGTCATCAAAAATAATGTGATCTTGAGAGGGGAGGCAAGAGGCAGAGAAGTAAGGAGCTCCATTCATTTCGCTCGCCCCCATCTCTCAAACGGAGAAGGCCTGAAGCCATAGGACACTGAACCAAAGGAGTTTGGGAGGAAAAGAGACAGAATCCGCTGAGAAAACAACCTCATAGGTACATGAGCGTGATCTGGGGAAGATAAAACAGGCCTGGACCCAGAGACATGGAGGGAGGAGAGGGAGGCCTCTTTGCGGGGAGCGGCGGTGAGTCGAAGAGAAAAGAAAGAGCAGCTAAAACTGCTCATAGAACTGTCCCCGGAGAAGAGAAAAACCTCTGCTCAGGACAGAGAGTGATCCTGATTCCAGCTGTGGTGTTGACGTTGGGCTGGGTCTCCCGGTCCCAGGGGGTGCCAGGGGAAACTACTCTGCTACTCTCCCAGCTCAGCTGGGAAGGACCCGGCCTGAGGGTTTATATTTCAGGCGGTATCAATAAAGCGCAAGTCGACTAAGATCTGGAAATGAGGCAGGGCTTGAGACATAGAACACAGCCCACCTTGGCTTTGCGCATGTCACAGGGAGATCGGACCAAAAAGCATGATTTGCAATGCTTGGTTCAAGAAGAGACAGGGGCACCATCATTTTACTCCCCACAACCTCCAGGGCAGGACCTCAGGGAGCAGCCAACAGGACTCAGTGGAAACTAAGACCTGCCTACACCAAACCACGTCCATCCCCACTAGAGAGCTGCTTTTTTTTTCCCCCACCAGAGCCGGGGCAAGACCAATATGGATGCACTGCTGTGATTAATTCTAGATCAATATTTTCTATTCAGATATATTTTCCCTTGTCTTATTCGTATCCATTCCCTCTTCTGGACTGGGCACTCTGGTCATTAGTTTGCTTAAACAGTCACATTTAATCCATTCTCTATATGTATACCCTAAACCTCATCGCTACCTTTCAACCTCACTCTCTCTGGAGTAATCAGACTATATATTTCTCTGAGTAATATTATCTTTGTTTCTTTCTCCTCACCTCCTACAATATTCTCCTCTTTCTCTCTCTGAATTAAGCCTCTTAGTCTCTCTGCCTGGTCATTGTCCAATTTTGCTTTCTCCCTGCACTGTCATTTCGCTCTTTGTATATGCTCATCCATCAGCACTGCACATACCCTGCTTTTTATTTGTAGCTGGGAATTCTGATTTGATGCTTTTATACTGTCCTTTGTCTTTTGGATTTTTTTCCTTTTCTTTTCTTCTTTTTTAATTTTTTAAAAAAAATTTTTCTTCTTCCTTTTCCCCTTCTTTTTTCTTCTTTTTTCCTTTTCAGTTCAGTTGTTTCTTGGATTTGTCTGTGTGTTTGCATGCCTTTGCTCCTTATGTGTTTGTCTGTCTGTTTTCTTTTCCAGGAATACCTCAAGAAACAAGCCAAAGTACACAGGGTAGAGAGTCCCAAATACCACTACGAGTAGGAAAATAAAATAACCAAAGTCTCAATATCTGAGAGAAGAGACACCATTCAAAGAACACTTCCTGAATGGATAGGTCCTTGACAGTCAAAGAGCCTTCTTTAATACCGCAGTACTCACAGGTGCAGAGCACATAACAAGCTTTTAAAACTAACAATACACAGAAATATAGCCAAAATTCAGAAATGGAAAAAGTCTCCTCTAAGGAAATTCCAGGAAGAAATGGCAGATAAAGAACTGTTCAAAACAGATATAAGTAACATACCTGAACAAGAATTTGGGACAACAGTCATAAAATGAAATTCTGGATTTGAAAAAGGCATTGAAGACATCAGAGAAACTATTGCTACAAAGACTATGGAGCTTGAAAATGGTTGTGATGAATTAAAAAATGCTACAAGTGTATAATAAAATGGAGGTGTCCAACGCACAGCTTGAAGAGGCAGAGAGGAGAATAGGTGAATTAGAAGACACAATTATAGAAAAAGAGAAAGCTGAGAAAAAGAGAGATAAACTGATCCAGGGACACGAAAGTAGAGTTAGGAAGCTGAGCGATACAATCAAGAGGAACAATATCCGTATCATAGGAATTCCAGAAGAAGAAGAGAGAGGGAAAGTGTTGAAGGAGTCCTTGAACACATTATAGCACATAACTTCCCCAATCAGGTGAAGGAAACAGACATTGAAATCCAAGAAGCACAAGAACTCCCCTCAGACATAACTTGAATCGACCTTCTGCACAATATATCATGGTGACACTGGCAAAATATAAGAACAAAGAGAGAATTTTGAAAGCAGCTAGGGATAAAAGGGCCCCAACATACAAAGGGAGACCTATCAGAGTGTTTACAGACCAATCTACTGAAACGTGGCAGGCCAGAAAGGAATGGCAGGAAATCTTCAGTGTGATGAACAGAAAAAAATATGCAGCCAAGAATGCTCTATTCAGCAAACCTGTCATTCAGAATAGAAGGAGACATAAAAGTTTTCCCAAAGAAATAAAACTTGAAAGAATTCATCACAAATAAACTATCCCTAGAAGAAATCCTAAGGGAGATTCTATGAGGGAAATGTTGCAAGGAACACAAGGTACCAGAGACACCACCAAAACTAGAAATCCTACAGAAAACACACTGATTCTAAACCCATATTTTTCAATAATAACACGGAATATAAATGGAATAAATGCAGGAAAGAGTAATCAAAGGAGAAAAGACAGCCTCTTTAACAGATGGTGCTGGGAGACCTGGA
>NW_027529489.1:221-12622 GCF_008692635.1 Crocuta crocuta | reverse complement strand
CTCAGGATGTGGAGTTCTAAATATATCTGTCAGATCCATCTGGTCTTATGTGTCTTTCAAGTCCATTATTTATTTCGTGATTTTCTGACTGGTTGATGTGTCCATTGCTGTAAGCGGAGTATTAAAGTCCCCTGCTATTAGCACATTCTTATCTATAAGATTGTTTCAATTTTAATTAGTTGTTTTCAATATTTAGGGGCTCCCATATTCGGTGCATAGACATTTATGAATGTTAGTTCTTCCTGATGGATAGACTTTGTAATTAATATGTAATGCCCTTCTTCATCTCTTGTTATTGTCTTTAATTTAAAGTCCAGTTTGTCTGATATAAGTATAGCTACTCCAGCTTTCTTTTGATTTCCAGTAGCATGATAGATATGTCTCCATCCCCTTATTTTGAATCTGAAGATATCTTCCAGTCTAAAATGAGTTTCTTGAGGACAGCATATAGATGGATTTTGTTTTTTTTTTTNTAATTTAAAGTCCAGTTTGTCCGATATGAGTATAGCTACTCCAGCTTTCTTTTGCCTTCCCGTAGCATGATAGATATTTCTCCCTCCCCTTACTTTTAATCTGAAGGTATCTTCCAATCTAAAATGCGTCTCGTGTAGACTGCAAATAGGTGGATTTTGTTTTTTTATCCATTCTGCTACCCTTTGTCCTTTTGATTGGAGCATTCAGCCCATTTACATTCATTTTTATTATTGAAATATGTGGTTTTGAAGTCTTTTGTCCTTTTGTGGGGTTCATGTTTGTGGTGGTGTCTCTGGTATCTTTGTTCCTTGCAATATTTCCTTCAGAGCATCCCCCTCAGGATTTCTTGTAGGGATCACTTAGTAGTGACAATTTCTTTCAATTTCTGTTTATTTGAAAAGACTTCTCCTTCTATTCTGAACGACAGGCTTCTGGATAGAGGATTCTTGGCTGCATATTTTTTCTGTTCATCCCATTGAAGATCTCCAGCCATTCCTTTCTGGCCTGCCAAGTTTCAGTAGATAGGTCTGTCACCACTCTGATAGGTTTCCCTTTCTATGTTAGGGCCCTTTTCTCTCTAGCTGGTTTCAAAATCCTCTCTTTGTCCTTATATTTTGCCATTTTTCCTATGATATATCATGCAGAAGATCGATTCAAATTACGTCTGAGGGGAGTCCTCTCTGCCTCTTGTATTTCAACGCTTACTTCCTTCCCTAGGTTGGGGAAGTTCTCTGCTATAATTTGTTCAAGGACTCCTTCAGCACCTTTCCCTCTCTCTTCCTCTTCCGGGATTCCTATGATATGGATATTGTTGCGTTTGACCGTATCACTGAGCTCTCGAACTCTTCTTTCATGTTCCTGGATCAGTTTGTGTCTTTTTTTCTCAGTTTCCTCTTTTTCTATAATGGTGTCTTCTAAATCACTTATTCTCCTTTTTGCCTCTTCAATCTGTGCATCGGATGCCTCCAAATTATTATGTATCTTATTTATTGCATTTTTAAAATTCATCATGCCTATTTTTATTCTCCATGTTGTGTGTAGCCATAGTGTCTTTGATGTCCTCTATGCTTTTTTCAAGCCCAGCTATTAATTTTATGATTATTGTTCTAAAATCTTGTTCAGTTATGCTGCTGATATCTGTTTTGAGCAGTTCATTAGCTGTCAATTCTTCTTGTAATTTCTTTGGAGTAGAGCTCTTTCTTTATTTCATTTTAGTTAGCTTTCTGGCTCTTGTTAGTTTTAAAGACTTGTTATGCTCTCTGCACCTATGAGGGCCCCTGTACCCAAGAAGACTCTTTGACTCTCTGGGGCCTATCCTTTCAGAGATTGTTTTTTGAATGATATCTCTTGGTCTCTCTTGTTGAGACCTTGGTTATTTTATTTTCCTACTTGTAGTGATATTTGGGACTCTTCACCATGTGAACTTTGGCTTGTTTCTTGAGGTAGCCCTGGAGAAGAAAACAGACAGACAAACACACAGGGAGCGGAGGCACGCAAACTCACAGAGAAATCCAACAAACATGCAAACTGAGAGGGAAAATGAAAAAGTTAAGAGAAAGGACGGGGGAGGGAAGGCGAATAATAGAAAATAAAACATACATTATAAGGTCCAAAAGAAGAAAATAAAAGGAAAAAAGGAGAAAACCAATGGACAAAGAACGGTTTAAAGCATATCACCGGATTTCCCAGCTACAACTAAATAGCCAGGTGTTTGCAGTGCTGGTTGAAGAGCATAGAGAAAGGGAGAGAAGACAGGGCGGGGATGAGGGAAAATTGGAAGTAGAATGAACAGGTAGAAGGGATTAGAAGCTTTGTTCAAAGAGCTAAAGGTGGAATATGTTTGGAGAGGTGAGAGAAGGATGCTGGTATTATCCAGAGAAACTATACAGTCTAATTACTCCTGAGAATAAGAGATGAAAAGGTCGGTAGGTCTAGAATTTACATCTACAGAATGGCCTAAATGTGACTGTTTAAACAAGCCGGTGACCAGAGTTAATCAGGTCAGTGTTCCAGGGAAAAAAAAGAAAGAAAAAAAAAAAGGAGGAGGGCAGTTCTCTAGCGGGGAGGGCCGTGGTGTGATCCAATGCATCAGGAAGTGTTCTGCCTTGGAGGTTTTGAGGGGAGAGTAGCAGAGCTCCAGTCCCTTCTTGAACCAAGCACTGCACCTCGCTTTTTTGGGTGTGTAAACTCCCCGTGCCAGGGGCGTAGCCAAAGTGGGTCGTACTCTTTAACCCAGGTCAGGCCTAGTTTCCAAGTCCCAGTCCGCGTGCCCCACTGAAATTCCTGTAGACACCACCTCGCAGGTGATCCCCTCAGGGCAATTCCAAGCCTCTTGCCTAGCCCTGGGGATGGAGCCAGAATCGCTGCTCCGTCTCCTCCAGGTCGATTGGTGAGCAAGGATGGGGGTTTGCCTGGGGGGCGCGCGGGACCCACTGCAGAGCAGGACACCGGGTCCCTCTGTGTCTCGTCACCCGAAACACGAACTCGTGAGTAAATCTCCCAGTTCTAAGCCCTTCGCCTTCCCTCTAGGGGTCCAGCCAAGCCAGGAGTGTGGAGGCCCAGTACACGCGTGGCTCCTCAAGGGGTCCAGCCAGCCAGGAGCACAAAGGAGCGGTGGCACGCGGCCCCTCCAGGAAGAGTTGGCGCGCAGGGACCTGGCTCGCAGGGATTTGGCGCGCCCGGTCCTTCTGTGTCCCGAGCGGAGGTTTTTCTGTTCCCCAGAGACAGCGACCATGTGTTGAGTAGTTTCAGACTCTCTCTTTACCCTCTCACTCCCTATAGGGGGGGATCGCCCCCGTCCCTCTGAGTCTCGATCCCAGCCCGATTTTATCTTCTCCAGTTTGCACTCATGTTAGGCTTTCTCAGTGGATTCTGTGTCCTTTTTCTCCCAATCTCCTGGGTTCTGTAAGATTTCCTATGGCTTCAGATCTTTTCAGTGTGAGTTATGGGGGCGAGTGCCAAGTACGGAGCTCCCTACTTCTCCACCACCATGGTTTTTNGGGGCTGTACCAATTTACATTCCCACCAACAGTGTAGGAGGGTACCACCACCATGTTTTTAAAAAATTTCTTCTTTGATTTTTTTTGGTTGACCTATTCATTGTTTAGTGGAATGCGATTTAACATCCATGTATTTACACTCTTTCCAGAATTTTTCTTATGGCCGATATGTAGTTTCATACAATTGTGGTCAGAAAAGTTGCATGATAGGATTTAAATATTTTTGAACTTGTTGAAATTTGTCTTGGGGCCTAATCATGATCTGTTCTGGAGAATTTTCATGTGCTATTGTAAAGAATTTGTAATCCCCTGTTTTAGGATGAAATGCTCTGAATGTGCCTGTTAGATCCATTTGGTCTAATGTGTCATTCAAAGCCACTGTTGCCTTGTTGATTTTCTGTCTGGATAACATATTCATTGATGTAAGAGCATTATTAAAGTCACCTACTATTATTGTATTGCTATCAATTTCTTCCTTCATATCTGATAATAATTACTTTATGTATTTGAGTGCTCTCTTATTGGTGCATAAATATTTACAGTTATTATTTCTTCTTGTTGGATTGTTGCCTTTGTGATTATGCGGTGTCCTTTTTTGTATCTTTTTACAGTCTTTGGTTTAAAGTCTATTTTTTTCCAATATAAGTAGTTTTACCCCAGCTCTTACTTTGCTTCCATTTTCATGGTATATGTTTTTCAACCCTTTGCTTTCAATCTGCATGTGTCTTTAGGTCTAAACTGAATCTCTTGTAGGCTGCATATAGATTTTTTTTTTTCTTTTCGTTCATTCATTCATCCTCAATCTTTTTACTGGAGCATTTAGTTCATTTAAATTCCAATTAGTTATTGATAGGTATTATTCTTTACATTTTGTTAATTGTTTTATGGCTGTTTTCTGGTAGTTCTTCTGTCTCCCGTTCTTTCCTTGCCCTCTTCCCTTGTGGTTTGATGACATTCTTTAGTGATATTCTTGGATTCCTTTCTCTTTATTTTCTGCACATCTATTATAGGTTTTTAATTTGTTGTTACCATTAAGTTGTTGTACACATCCTTTAAGTATAGCAGTCTCTTGTAAGTTACTCATCACTTTAATTTTTACTTCTCCTTGCACATTTCATTAATATGATGTCATATTTTATATCCTTTTTTTAATTCCTTGACTGACTTTTATTGATATAATTAATTTTACTGCTTTTGTGCTTTAACTTTGTGCTTTTTAAAAAAGTGATTAATCTACTACCTTTAATATGCTTGTAATTCCCTGTGAAATATTATTATGTCCTATTTTTCTTACACATGGTTATGGCCTTTTCTTTCCACTCAAAAACATCCCTTTAACATTTCTTGTAAGGCTGGTTTAGTAGTGATGCACTCCTTTAACTTTTGTTTGTCTGGGAAGAGTTTTCTTGGTTGTAGGTTTTATCCTTTCAACACTTTGAATATATTATGACACTCCTTTCTAGCCTTCAAAAGTTTCTGCCAAAAACTCATTTAATAGCTTTATTGGGTTTCACTTGTATATAACTATTATCTTTTGCCACTTTAAAATTTTTCTCTTTATCCCCCCTTTTTTGGTCATTTTAGTTACTTTGTGTCTTGGTCTGGACTTCCTGGCTTAATTTTATTGGGGACTCTCTTTGCTTCCTAGATCTGAAAGGCTGTTTCCTTTCTCATGTTAAGAAAGTTTTCAGCTATTATTTCTTCAAATAAATGTTTTACTCCTTTCTCTTCTTTTTCTGGAATCCCTATAATAGTAATGTTATTACACTTTATAGTGTTGCTGAATTATTATTATTATTATTATTTGTTTGTTTGCTCTTTATCTTGTTTGCTTTTTATTACTGCCTTCCAGCTTACTGAGCCCTTCTTATGCTTCAGTCTACTATTGATTCCCTCCAGGATACTTTTAACTTCAGCTATTGACTTCTTCAGCTCTGATTGATTCCTTTTTAGATTTTATATCTCTTTCTGGAAGACTGACTGGGATCCTCCACTCTTTTCTCAAGTCTAGTAAGTATTCATATGATCATTAATTTGAAGTTTTTATCAGACTTATTGTTTATCTGTTTCATTTATCTATTTTGGTGTGATTTTGTCCTGTTCTTTCATAATAGACATATTCCTCTCTCTCTTTATTTTGTCTTTTTGAGTTTGTTTATATGTATTAAGAAAGCTAACCTATGTTTCCTGATCTTGGAAGTAGTGGTCTTATGAAAAAGAGGTCCTATAGTGCCCTGTCTCCTGTTCACTAT
This sequence comes from Crocuta crocuta, assembly GCF_008692635.1. Lineage (NCBI taxonomy): Eukaryota > Metazoa > Chordata > Mammalia > Carnivora > Hyaenidae > Crocuta > Crocuta crocuta. The sequence goes on along the minus strand of NW_027529489.1, from coordinate 6,897 downwards.
ACCCAGGTTCTTCAGGGGTGTGCTGTGTGCCCTCTAATCTTGTGGTTTAGTCATGTTTACCTTCAGTCCAGTCATCTACAATGGCCCCCTTTGTCTTTTGTGAGCAAGGCTTGGTAACTGTGCTATTAAGGGGCCATTCTTAAGTTACCTTGGTCCTGAGTTGGGTCAGAACAAATACTTGCCCTCAACTTATTTGCCAAAACTTCAATGGTTTGGAACTGCAGAGTGCTATGGCTGCATTATCTCCTAAAATGCTTTTGTTGGAGGGTGGGGCCTGCAGTCAGACCAGATATCTGTCCCCCGTCTGTCTGTTGAGGTTGCAGTTATTCTGAACTATTGGGATTTCTCTTCGTGTTGCCCACTGTGAAATGTTTGTTCGTGGGAAGGGCCAATGGTTAGATCAGATGGATGCCCTGGCCTACTATTGGTGTGCATGGTTATTTTTTTTTTATCTCCCTAAGGAAATAGTCATTTGGAGTGGGGGTGGCCACTGTTGGGGCTTCTTCCTGCTTCCAAAATGAGTTGTGTCTGGCCTTACTTTGGATGGACTCCTGTTGAGTGGGACAGGTTAAATGGTGCATTCCCTGGAGAATGTGGGGGTGAGTTGTTATCAAGGTATATGTTGGTCTGCTTGCAGGGTGACTTAGAGCAACTTTGGAGGGACTCCTGCTGAATGAGATGGGTTTACTGGGGTGGTATGCAAGAGAACATGGGGGCAGGGACCATGGTTTTGGCAATCTGGATAAGAGTGTTTGTGGTGGTTCCTGCAAGGTGTCTGAATATCTAGATTGGGATGCCAGGGAGAGAAACGGTGCCCACTGGATCCCTGTCCCTCTAGAACACATTCTGAGATCAGTAAATAAATCTTTTTGTATATCCCAGACACTTTTGAAACTGCTTCTGCTCTATCTCTGAAAGGTTGTTTGTTAAGCTGTCCTTTTAGGGGTGGGGTCTGTTTTCTATTGCCCTCTGGCTTTCCCAGAGCCAATCATTCTGATTTTTTAAGTCTGTAAAACCCCAGTGATTGTAAATATTCATGATGTTCAGCCACTCTCATTTTCCAAGCCAAATGTTATGAAGATTTGTCTTCCAAGAGCAAGTCTGGGGTGTCTGGTGTGGGTCTGTTCATCTCCTTTCTCCATGCTTTTGGTTTCCCTTTCATTTGTGGTTAGTCTTGTAGATAGGTTTTGTTCCTGATCATATGTCTGCCTTTTCTACCATTTTCAGTGTGGTGTCCACTCTACATTTAACTGTGGAGAGTTTGTTCTCCCTGTCTTCAGGGTATTTTCTTGACTAGTTACACCAATGTAGGTGTTACCTAGGTGCATCCATGAAATGAAGTGAACTTAGGATCCTCCTACTCTGCCATCATCTCTGGAAGCATCTCAATACTTGCAAACCAAACAATGTAATACATCATTTCAACAAAACATAGTATAAAAATAATGATCATTGCAATAGGTGCAGAAAAAGCATTTGCCAAAGTACAATATCCATTCATGATAAAAGTTTTCAACAATGTGGGTTTAGAAAGCACATACCCCAGCATAATAAAGATCATATATGAAAAACCCACAGCTAACATCATATTCAATGGTGAAAAACTGATAGCTTTTCCTCCAAGATCAGAAACAAGTGAACAAGTGAACACAGATGTTCACTTTCACTACTTTTGTTCAGAATAGTAATGGAAGTCCTAGCCACAGGAACCAGACAAGAAATAGGCATCCATATTGGTAAAGTAGAAGATTGCCTGTTACCATTTACAGATGTGTGATACCAGACAAAGAGAATAAAAAGAATCCACCAAAAAACTACTGAAAGTAATAAATCTATTCTGTAACATTGCAGGATACAAAGTTAATACTCAGAAAGCAATAGAATTTCTATACACTTGTAATGAATTAGAAAAAAGAGAAATTAAGAAAAAAAGGCAATTTACAATTGTAGCAAAAAGAACAAATAACTAGGAATAAATTTAAACAAAGAGAAAATTACCTATACTCTGAAAATTATAAAATATTTATGAAATAAGTTAATGATAATACAAGAAAATGGGAAGATATTCCATGCCCATTGATTGGAAGAACCAATACTGTTAAAATACCATAGTTCCCAAAGCAATCTATAGATTTAAATCCATTCCTACATATACACTAACATCATTTTTCACAAAAGTAGAACGAATGATTCTAAAGTTGTGTGGAATCACTAAATACCCTGAAATCCAAAGTAATCTTGACAACAACAACAAAAGAACAAAGCTGGAGGTATCATAATCTCATATTTCTGGATATACTACAAAGCTATAACAAAACAGTATGGTACTGGCACAAAAATAACCACATAGATCAATGGAAAGGAATAGAGAGTTGAGAAATAAACCCATACTTACATGATCAACTAATCTATGGCAAAGGAGACAAGAATATACAATAGGGGAAGGACTGTCTCTTCAACAAATGGTGTTGGGAAAACTGGACAGCTACAACTGAAAATGGATTAAATGTGTAAATGTGAAGCTGAAAACATAAAATCCTTAAAGGAAAACATAGGCAGTAATTTATTTGATGTCTTAGAAACATTTTGCTGGATAAATCTTCTCTTGCAAGGGAAACAAAAGCAAAATTAACTATTAGGACTACACCAAAATCAGAAGCTCTTGCACAGCAAAGAAACCATCAAGAAAACAAAAAGGCAACCTGTTAGTAAATGGAAGAAAATACTTACACATTATATATTCAGTAGGGGTCAACATACAAAATATATAAGAAATTTACATAACTCAACATAAAAAAATATTGTTAAAAAATAGGCAGAAGTCATGAATAGATACATTTCCAAAGAAAGCATACAGATGACCAACAGACAGATGAAAAGATGCTCGACATTACTAGTCATCATGGAAATAAAGATTAAAACCAAAATATAACGTGACTTTTTAAAAAATGTTTTCTTTCTTTCTCTTTCTTTCTTTCTTTCTTTCTTTCTTTCTTTCTTTCTTTCTTAATGTTTTATGTATTTCTGAGAGAGAAAGACAGCGTGAGGAGGGGAGGGTCAGAGAGAGGGAGACACAGAATCTGAAACAGGTTCCAGGCTCTGAGCTAGCTGTCAGCACAGAGCCCGATGCAGGGCTCGAACCCACGAACCGTGAGATCATGACCTGAGCCGAAGTTGGACGCTTAACTGACTGAGTCACTCAGGCACCCCTAATGTCACTTTATACATGTCAGAATGGCTAAAAAACAACAACAACAACAACAACAACAACATAGGAAATAACAAGTGTTGGCATAGATGTGGAGAAAAAGGAATCTTCATGCACTCTTGGTGGGAATGCAATCTGGGGTAGCCACTGAGGAAGAGTATGGAGGTTCCTCAAAATATGAAAATAGATTTACCATGTGATTCAATAATTCCGCTCCTGGGTATTTACTTAAAGTAAACTAAAAAGCTGATTCAAGAAGATATATGCTTATTGAAACATTATTTACAATAGTGAAGATATGGAAGCAACACAAGTGTATATTTATAGATAAATGCATAAATAAAATTATATATATAATGGAATATTACTCTGCCATAAAAAATAAAATCTTGCCTTTTGTAACAATATGAATGGAGTTAGAGGGTGTCATGCTAAGTGAAATAAGTCAGTCAGAGAAAGATAAATAACACACAATTTCACTCATATGTGGAATTTAAAGTCTAAAACAAATGTACAAGCAAAAACAAAAAGAGACAAACAGAAAACCAGGAGCAATAAGTGGGGAAATCGATGAAATAGATAAAGGTTTAAGTGTACACTTATGTTGATAAGCACTGATAAATGTATGGAACTGTTAAATCACTATATTGTACACCTGAAAGTAATATAACTGTATGTTAATTATACTTGAATTAAGAAAAAACAAAGAAAATACTCAAAAAGACAAGAAATAACAAATGTTGGTGAGTATATGGGAGAAAAGGAACTCTTGTACACTGTTGGTAGGAATGTAAATGTAAATTGCTACAGCTACTGTGGAAAACAGTATCAAGTTTTCTCAAAAAAATTAAATATTGAAAAGTCATATGATCCAGTAATTCCATTATTGGGTATTTACTGAAAGAAACTGAAAATACTAATTTGAAAAGAATTATGCACTCTTTTGTTTATTGCAGCATTATATACAATAGCCAAGGTGTATAAACAACTTTACCTCCCATTGATAGACAAATGGACAAGGAAGATATAATACATATATAAAAGAAAATATTACACAACCATTAAAAAGGTGAGATCATGCCATTTGTGACAACATAAATGAATCTAGAGGGTACTATGCTAAATGAAATAAGTCAGAGTGAGAAAGAAAAATTCCATATGATTTCAGTCATCTGTGGAATCTAAACAAAAAAACCCAGATGTTTAAATAAACCAACAAAAAAACACAACATTAGACCTATAAATACAGAAAACAAACTGATTGTTGGTGGGGAGGTAGGGGAGTTGGGCAAAATGGGTGAAAGGGAGTGAGAGATACAGAGTGGGAGATACAGGTTTCCATTTATGGAATCAATAAGTCATAGGAACAAAAAGCACAGCACAAGGAATACAGTCAGTGATGTAATACTTTTGTATAGTGACAAATGTTAGCTAAACTTGTGAGCAATGCATAATGTATCAACTTATTGAATTACTATGCTGTACACTTGAAAGTGATATAACATTGTGTGTCCACTATACTCAAAGATTTTTGAAAAAACTAGACAAAACTAGGGTGTGCCTAGGTTGCTCAATCAGTTAAGTGTCCGACTTCGGCTCAGGTCATGATCACATGGTTTGTGAGCTGAAGCCCTGCATTGGGCTCTCTGCTGTCAACATAGAGCCTACTTCAGATCCTCTGTCCCCCTCTCTCTCTGCCCCTCCCCTGCTTACTCTATCTCTCTCTCTCTCAAAAATAAATAAACATTTATTTTTTTTTAAAACTAGACAAAACAAAGCTGAAGGTTTTACACTTCTGGATTTCAAACTATACTGCAAAGCCATAGTGGTTGGGAAGCTAAGATGACAGAGTAGTAGTGGGAGCCTAGCTTTACCTTGTTACTCAAAAACAGCTAGATAAATATAAAATAACTCTGAACACTCAAGAAATTTATCTGAATATTGAGAGAACAAACTGCACAACTAGAGGGAGAAAAGGGCCAGATTATGGAAATTAGGAGGTGTGAAAACATGATTTGGGAGAGAAATGAATCATGAGTGCTGTGGAGGGGATAGAACCCTGATCACAGAGAGAGGAGAAAGGGAGACAGAGAGAAGGAGGAAAAAAAAAAAGTAAAACAGTGCACAGGGATTGCACAGGAAAAACACTTCCCCCAAACCATTGACTGGAAAAATAAGAAGGGCTGAAGGGCTGATTATCACAAGGTTTTAAAGCAGTGGAGTTCAAAGTCTGAAGTTTTACAAATACACAATATCGCTGGGAGTCATGCCTGGTAGGCATAGTGTTGCTCCTATGGAAAAGGAGGGTAGAGGCCCGGGATCAGATAGTATGGTCTGAGGATCCCCTGGGTCATATTGGAAAAGATAACACCCCTTCTTGGAGTGCATTTGGGAGAGGTGGCACTGACTCTCAGGGGACAAAAGACCTAGGGAGTTTCATTGAGCTACCTCATTCATTAGCATAGCAGCAGAGGCACCTCCTGAGGGAACCTAACCTGAATGCTAGTTTTTTGCTCTGCTTTACCATAACCTCAAAGCTCCGGCAGAGTCATGGCACTGCTTTTCTGGGACAAACTGGCAACAGCCACAGCGTAGCAAGGCCTTCCCCCAGAGGATCAGTGTAGGAACACACCATGACAGATCCTTAAAATTTTGAATTTTGAAACCCAGTCAGAATGCCTGAGATAAAACACAAGAGCATTGTCCGGCTGGGTGGTCAGACAGCTCAGACACAGACAGGGGAAGGCAGGAATCTGATGAAAGCCTGGCACACAAGAGAGGATATTGTTCACTTTTTTTGTGAGGGCTTACAGAACAGCAGCAGAGGCTAACTCCACTTTCCAGGGATGAGAGAGCTGGCTGATGCTATTTTTTAGCATCCCTCCCATAGCACAGACACACTTCAGAGAGAGGGACAGATCCCACAGAGGCTTCGGTTGTTTACACCAAGTCCCACCCCCTTCATTCTGTAGGTGATTTATTTTTATTTATTTATTTATTTTTTGTTAGCCAAAAGAGTGCCAGAGAGCCAGAGCAGGAATGGGCCCCTAGTCCTGAAGACCCGCATGACCCCATGCACTAAGCCTACTGACCATAGAGTGCTACAAATCTTCAGCTCTAAGGGAAATGAGATTTGCAGTTTGTTTTTATTTTCTTGGTGAATTTTTTTCTTTTATTTGAGTATAGGTTTTTTTTTACTTCACATTTTCTTGATTTTTTCCATTTTTTTAAATTTATACAAATAGTTTATTGTCAAATTGGTTTCCATATAACACCCAGTGCACATCCCACAAGTGCCCTCCTTCATGCCCATCTCCCCCCTTCCCCCCACATCCATCAGTCCTCAGTTTGTTTCTCAGCATTCAAGAGTCTCTCATGGTTTGCCTCTCTCCCTCTCCCCCACCATTTCCCCCCTTCTTCTCCCCCAGGGTCCTTCGTTAAGCTCCTCCTAATCTTCCTATACGTGCA
>NW_027529489.1:0-200 GCF_008692635.1 Crocuta crocuta | reverse complement strand
CTAATCTTCCTATACGTGCAAACATATGATATTTGTCTTTCTCTGCCTGACTTTTTTCGCTCAGCATAACACCCTCAACGTCCATCCATGTTGCTACACATGGACAGATTTCATTCTTTCTCATTGCCATGTAGTATTCCACGGTACAGATAAATCACATCTTCTTGATCCATTCGTCTGTTGATGGACACATAGGCTCT
>NW_027529488.1:15770-20814 GCF_008692635.1 Crocuta crocuta | reverse complement strand
GGAATGAATCCCACTTGATCTTGGTGGATGATTCTTTTGATATACAGCTGACTTTCTTAACACAGAGAAATAGACCCAAGAGAAAGACAAAATGAGGAAACAGCTTTTTACCCACCGTGAAAGAACGAAAGAAGGCCACAGCCGGAGATCTAAGCAAAAGAGATATAAGTCACATAGCTGACACAGAATTTAAAGCATTGATCATAAGGATACTCACTAGAGTTGCAAAATGAGGAAAGTGAGACCCTTGACATGGAGATAAGGAATAACACAGTAGAGATTAAGAACACAATAAAGGAGAAATATGCTTGCTGGAATGAACAGAGGAATGGAAGAAGCAAAGGAACAAACTAGTGACCTCAAAGACTGAGCAATGGAAATTAATCACACTGAACCAAAGAGAGAGAACAGAATTCTGCAACACGAGATGAGACTAAGGGAACTCAGTGATTATAGCAAAACATAGTAACATTCATATTATAGGAGTCCCAGAAGAAAGAGAAAAGGGGGAAGAAAAGTTATTTGAGGAAATAATAGCTGAAAACTTCCCTGACAGAGGGAAACAAACATCCAGATCCAGAGACTAGAAAACTCCCATCAAAATCAAGCCAACACTCACACATATTGTACGCAAATTTGAAAATTATATGGTAATAAAGAAAACCTCTTAAAAGCAGCAAGACAAAAGAAGTCCTTAACTTACAAGGGAAGACACATAAGGCCAGCTACAGACTTCTCAACAGAAACGTGGCCACCCAGAAGTGAGTGACATGACATATTCAACATGCTGAATGGAAAAAATCTATGCAGCAAGGCTATCATTCAGAATAAAAGGAGACACATAGTTTCCCAAACAAAAAATTATGAGTTTGTACCACTAAACCATTGCTGCAAGAAATATGGAGACGGATCTCTGAGGGGAAAGGAGAGACTAAAAGTGACAGTATAGAGATAGAAGACACACATCAAGTCAAAATGAATATTTCTGCAAAAAATCCATCAAGGAACTCATAAAAAAATGGATATAAAATATAATGACACTTACTAAAAATGTAGGGAGGAGAAAATAATGGGTTCAAAAGTAAATAACTATCAATGTAATACAAAATGCTAAAGAAGAGGTTATATACAAACCTAATGGTAACCATGTACTAAAAACCACTCATAAATAGGTAAAGAATAAAGGGAAAGAAATCAAAATGTATCACTAATGAAAATCAGCAAAATGTGAAAGAAAGATGAGAAAGGATTACAGATAATCATTAGAAAACACAACAGGTAATAAAATGGCAATACATACATACATATCAATAATTGCCTTGAAAGTAAATGGAACGAATGCTCCAATCCAGAGACAGAGGGTGTAAGAAGGGATGAACAAACCAAACAGATTCACATGCTGCCTACAAGTGCAGTCCATTTTGGACCTGAAGACACCTACAGAGTGAAAGTGAGAGGGTGGAGAAACATCACGCAAATGAAATGTCAGAAGAATGCCAGAGTAGCAATACTTGTATCAGACAAAACAGACTTTAAAACAAAACATAAAAAGAGACAAGGACGGACACTATAGAACACTAACGGGTCCAATCCAACAAGAAGATACCACAACTGTAAATATTTAGGAACCAAACATAGGAACACCTAAGTACAGACAACTTAATAATATAAATAAATTAATTCATAATAAGACTTTAATACTTCGGCTCAGGTCACGATCTTGTGGTCCATGGGTTTGAGCCCCGCATTAAGCTCTTTGCTGACAGCTCAGAGCCAAGAGCCTGCTTTAAATTCTGTCTCCCTCTCTCTCTGCCCCTCCCTTGCTCACACTCTGTCTCTCTCAAAAATGAATAAACATTACAAGAAAAGAACCATATGACTATTTCAATGCAGACAGAAAAAAAATTGATAAAGAACAACATTCATTCATGATAAAAAAAAACAAAAATATAGGTTTAGAGGGAACATACACAACAAAAAACGGTCATCTATGAAAACCCCACAGTTAACATCATCCTTAATGGGGGAATTCTGAGAGCTTTTCCTCTAAGGTCAGGAACAAGATAAGGACGTTTACTCTCACCACTTCTATTAAACATAGTGCTGGAAGTCCAAACCACAGCAACCAGACAAAAAATAAATTTTAAAAAAGGAATCCAAATCAGGAAAAAGTAAAACTTTTGCACTCCGCAGATTACATGCACTATACACAGAAAATCCTAAACACTCCACCCAATAACTACTTGAACTGATAAATGAATTCAGCAATGTCACAGGATACAAAATCATTGTACAGAAAGATGTTGTATTTCTAGACAATAATGAAGCAATGGAAAGAGAAATTAACAAGAGTCCCATATATAATTGCACACCAAATAGTAAGATACCTGTGAATAAATCTAACCAAAGTGCTTAGCAACCTATACTCTTTAAGCTTTAAAACACTCATGAAAGAAATTCAAGATGACGCAGAAATGGAAGGTTATTCCATGCTCATGGATTGGAAGTACAAACATTGTGAAAATGTCTATAGTACCCAAAGCAATTGATAAAATTAATGTGATCTCCATCAACATACCAGCTGCATTTTTCACACAAATAGAATCATCCTTATATTTGTATGGAAGCACAAAAGACCCCATTCTTCAGAGTACACATCTTTTATGTGAAATGATAATTATGGATGGCATTTTTCCTCTGGACCTTCTGCTCCAAAACACATAACCCTGGTCTAGTCATTTGAAAACATTAGTCATATCCCAATCAAGGATCATTCTATAAAAGTACCTCTCAAAACTTCACGGGTCATGAAAATTATGGAAAATCTAAAAATCGTCATGGCCAAGTGGAGTCCAAGGAGACAGGATGACTGACGATAATGTGCCAGCTGGGAGGAGTCTGGAATAGACGAGGTGAAAACCTAAGAAATCAGAGTCAAAATATAAACTTTAGTTAATAATACCATGTCTCTTCTGGATATTGATTGGGATAAGGTACCAACTGATATCAATAACCAGAAAACAGTCAGATGTATGTGGAGAGTCAGTACCATCTTTCCAATTTTTTTGGTAACTAGAAACCCATTATGAATGGAAACATTATTACTAATCAGGGTTTTATTTTTTCAACATATAATATTATATAATTAGTCCTAGTATTAGATATTAGTGATAGACATTTACCTATTATTAGTGTTCTTACTATTGTTTTATTTAAATAACAGCATTCATGTTACAGAAAACTGAATAGTACACAATGATATATAATTCATATACCTATTTTTTCTTTAAACATATTTTAAGATAATAATAACACGTGTATACCACTGTATTACATGGTTAAGTGGTTTTCTTTTTTTTATTATTTTTATTTATTTCTAGGAGAGAGAGGGAGAGACAGCATGAGCAGGGGAGGGTCATAGAGAGAGGGAGACACAGACTCTGAAATAGGCTCCAGGCTCTGAGCTGGCAGTCAGCACAGAGCCCGATGCGGGGCTCGAACCCACGAACCGCGACATCATGACCTAAGCGAAAGTCGGACGCTTAACCGACTAAGCCACCCAGGCGCCCCTAGTGGTTTTCTGATCTTAAATGAGCATGTCATTGAATGGATTTCCATAAAGGTGGGTATCCTAGATAATGAACCATACTCAGATTTTACAGGATGAACTTCACATCATGCCTGAACATTTTTTAAAAGATGTACCAACGGCCAGATGGATCACTGTGACTGGCTCTTTTATTCTAAAGAATCCTTGCTTTAACATTTTCATACACATTTTTCTGCAGAAATACAAGNCATGGTTAAGTGGTTTTCTGATCTTAAATGAGCATGTCATTGAATGGATTTCCATAAAGGTGGGTATCCTAGATAATGAACAACACTCAGATTTTACAGGATGAACCTCACATCATGCCTGAACATTTTTTTAAAAATGTACAAACAGCCAGATGGATCACTGTGACTGGCTCACTTATTCTACAGAATCCTTGCTTTAATATTTTCATACACATTTTCTGCAGAAATACAAGAGAATCAAACATTTCCAATTCAAAAAGATATTCGAAGATTAGAAGAATGATAGTGATTTCAAGGGTTTTCGGAAGGAAAAAGATGTGACCATGAAGCAACAGTCACAGCCAAGCAACTCTATTTGGGTCATGTTGACAGATTGCATGAATGGATAGCCATCGCAGCACGTGACTGCCAAAGGCTAAGACCCAGAAGTGCAAGGGGTCAAGACAATCTTCTAGGAAGAAGTGACTTGGAAAGGGTGATTCTGTGCCTGAGTGAGGGCTCAGCAGCCTGGCTGGGGATCCCGAGGTCAAAGATTTCAAATGGCCAGCAGTGATTTAGACTCAAAAGATCTTAGTAACTTAGACCCATAGAGATCTTAGAGTCACAGAGTTGATCTTCATTTATGATTAGTAGATGATGATAGTTTCACAGGATATGAAAATCAGGCCAGCAATAGATGGATAAAATGTTATTTAGGGCTACATTTTTAATAAAAAATGGATGTGTAAAAATTAGGATTTGGAAATAAGAAAAATAACAGGCCCATCATAGAGTTACTTATGTTAAGGCCCCATGTCACCAAACCTAGTTTCATTCCTACGGGAATGTAGCCTTTAACCAGTCAACAAAGAATTTCCTAGTAAATGCTAGAAATTTTACTGATAGACCCCTTCCATTCCCCTCAAGGAGGCAGTCTTGCCTAAATAAAGTATTTCATGCCACTATTTTATTAACTTTTAACTTTTTTATCTTTTTTAAGCTTTTGTATTTTGAGAAAGACTGGAAGAGAGCACACGCCAGGGAGGGGCAGTGAGGGAGGGAGAGAGAGAATCCCATGACAACGAGGTTATGATCTGAGCCAGTATCAAGAGTCAGACACTTAGCCAAACCATGTGGGCACCCCAAGAATGTGGAGTTTTAACAGCAAGCTCGGCTGGGATACAGCCCTGAGGGCACTGCCCTACTCCTGGAGAGAAGGCAGGCAAACTACTTGCAGGCAGATGGCATAGAAACAGTGATCTGTACA
>NW_027529488.1:0-15384 GCF_008692635.1 Crocuta crocuta | reverse complement strand
TGAGCAGGGGAGGGTCAGAGAGAGAGGGAGACACAGACTCTGAAATAGGCTCCAGGCTCTGAGCTGGCAGTCAGCACAGAGCCCGATGCGGGGCTCGAACCCACGAACCGCGAGATCATGACCTAAGCGAAAGTCGGACGCTTAACCGACTAAGCCACCCAGGCGCCCCTAGTGGTTTTCTGATCTTAAATGAGCATGTCATTGAATGGATTTCCATAAAGGTGGGTATCCTAGATAATGAACCATACTCAGATTTTACAGGATGAACTTCACATCATGCCTGAACATTTTTTAAAAGATGTACCAACGGCCAGATGGATCACTGTGACTGGCTCTTTTATTCTAAAGAATCCTTGCTTTAACATTTTCATACACATTTTTCTGCAGAAATACAAGAGAATCAAACATTTCCAATTCAAAAAGATATTCGAAGATTAGAAGAACAATAGTGAGTTCAAGGGTTTTCGGAAGGAAAAAGATGTGACCATGAAGCAACAGTCACAGCCAAGCAACTCTATTTGGGTCATGTTGACAGATTGCATGAATGGATATCCATTGCAGCACGTGACTGCCAAAGGCTAAGACCCAGAAGTGCAAGGGGTCAAGACAATCTTCTAGGAAGAAGTGACTTGGAAAGGGTGATTCTGTGCCTGAGTGAGGGCTCAGCAGCCTGGCTGGGGATCCCGAGGTCAAAGATTTCAAATGGCCAGCAGTGATTTAGACTCAAAAGATCTTAGTAACTTAGACCCATAGAGATCTTAGAGTCACAGAGTTGATCTTCATTTATGATTAGTAGATGATGATAGTTTCACAGGATATGAAAATCAGGCCAGCAATAGATGGATAAAATGTTATTTAGGGCTACATTTTTAATAAAAAATGGATGTGTAAAAATTAGGATTTGGAAATAAGAAAAATAACAGGCCCATCATAGAGTTACTTATGTTAAGGCCCCATGTCACCAAACCTAGTTTCATTCCTACGGGAATGTAGCCTTTAACCAGTCAACAAAGAATTTCCTAGTAAATGCTAGAAATTTTACTGATAGACCCCTTCCATTCCCCTCAAGGAGGCAGTCTTGCCTAAATAAAGTATTTCATGCCACTATTTTATTAACTTTTAACTTTTTTATCTTTTTTAAGCTTTTGTATTTTGAGAAAGACTGGAAGAGAGCACACGCCAGGGAGGGGCAGTGAGGGAGGGAGAGAGAGAATCCCATGACAACGAGGTTATGATCTGAGCCAGTATCAAGAGTCAGACACTTAGCCAAACCATGTGGGCACCCCAAGAATGTGGAGTTTTAACAGCAAGCTCGGCTGGGATACAGCCCTGAGGGCACTGCCCTACTCCTGGAGAGAAGGCAGGCAAACTACTTGCAGGCAGATGGCATAGAAACAGTGATCTGTACACCACCTGGTACACACAGTGGGGAGATTATACACTCTTCTTGGAGCGCATCCCTGAGAGAAAGGGTTCACAAAGATGTTTCTCTAGGGACAAAGGAGCTGGGTGGTGCCATTTCCCTCCTCTGCCCCCCAGGATAAACACTGAGCCACCTGCTGGAAACAATGCAATTCCCACACTGGCTGCTTTGTACCCCCCTGCGCTCTGGTGAGACTGCCTTTCTAAACTGAGCTTGGCTCAATCCCAATGGAGCTGGCCCCTTCCCCAGAAGACCAGCAGAAGCCCCTGACCACACCACCTCTCTTGACCAGACAGTTCTGCAGGGGTTCAATTCTAGTGGCAGTTGTTTCAAGTTTCATTTAACAAGCCGATCAGAGCACATCTAGTTAAAACTCACCACATTCTGGCCAAGGACCCACTGNTACTCCTGGAGAGAAGGCAGGCAAACTACTTGCAGGCAGATGGCATAGAAACAGTGATCTGTACACCACCTGGTACACACAGTGGGGAGATTATACACTCTTCTTGGAGCGCATCCCTGAGAGAAAGGGTTCACAAAGATGTTTCTCTAGGGACAAAGGAGCTGGGTGGTGCCATTTCCCTCCTCTGCCCCCCAGGATAAACACTGAGCCACCTGCTGGAAACAATGCAATTCCCACACTGGCTGCTTTGTACCCCCCTGCGCTCTGGTGAGACTGCCTTTCTAAACTGAGCTTGGCTCAATCCCAATGGAGCTGGCCCCTTCCCCAGAAGACCAGCAGAAGCCCCTGACCACACCACCTCTCTTGACCAGACAGTTCTGCAGGGGTTCAATTCTAGTGGCAGTTGTTTCAAGTTTCATTTAACAAGCCGATCAGAGCACATCTAGTTAAAACTCACCACATTCTGGCCAAGGACCCACTGTCCATATCAAGCAAGGGCAGCCTCTGCAGACAACTTGCCTGAAGGATAGTGCAGCCAGAACACAAAGCAGTGCGTGCAACACACCCCAGAGACACTCCTTGAATGTCAGGCCCTGGATACTAGATGGCCTCCTCTTCTAAAAGCCATTAATTTCACAAGCAGGTAACATAATGACCTTTTGTCACACACAGAAGGCAGAATCTCAGACAAAATGCCAAGACAGAGGAATGTATCCCAAATGAAAGAACAAGATAAGGTCATAGGCAGAGAAATGGAAGGAACACTTCCAAATGCATCCTACGAGACCACCGTTGCCTTGGGTCCAAACTGGACAATAACCCCACTAAAATGGAGAGCCACAGACCAATTTCCCTGATAAACCTGGATGCAAAAATTCTCAACAAAAATTAGCAAACCAGATCCAACAATACGTAAAAAGAATTAGTCACCACAATGAAGTGGGATTTATTCCTGGGATGCAGTGCTGATTCAATATCTGCATATCAGTTGATGTGATACATCACATTAATAAAGAATAAGAACTACGATTCTCTAAATAGATGGATAAAAAGCATTTGACAAAACACAGCATCATTTCTTGATTAACAAGAAAGAAACAGGGGTGCCTGGGTGGGTCAGTCGGTTGAACATCTGACTTCAGCTCAGGTCATGATCTCACCGCTGGTGGGTTCGAACCCCGTGTTGAGCTCTGTGCTANTTCTAGAAGGTCCTGAGAGTGAGCATTTCACATCCTAACTGAATGCAGCTCCCATTCTTCTGAATTTGTCACAATTTCTCCCCAGAAACAAGCCTGAACCTGGAACAAACCATCCAGTGCATCTATGATGTGATGTCATGGGACCCCTGAATCCACGCACCCTTTAGTAAAGTACGTCCTGTCCAAACACTGTCAGGGAAGGTGAGGAATGAAACAGGCAACAGCGCAGAACATGCAAGGGACCGTGCGGCCCACCGACCAGCGCCCCCTCCTCAGCGCTCCGCCCAACAAGGCAGCTCCTCTCGGGTGACTCAGGAGACTCCAAGAGGCTGCAAACCTCCCGAGGTCTCCCCAGGGGGCTGGGGGTGGGGGGTGCGGAATCTGCTGGAAACGCAGCTCTGTTCTCTGTCCTGAGGCAGCTGCAGAGGCCCTGAATCTTTTGGAGGCAAGCGAAGCCCTTCTTGTTCTCAGGTGCCCTGGGTCAGAAAAGCCAGTGGGGCGCCCTCTGCCGGCCATCACTGTGCACGCAGAGGAACGCGCCCCTCCCGGTGTGTGGTGCTCGCACGCCATCTGCTGGCCACCTTGGGAATTCCTGTAACGGTGAAGGCCATGGCTGTTCAGGTGAGGCACTGAAGGTGCTCTGGGCAACTGAGCCTGCTCTCTAGATTGGGAAGGATCTTCGTGACAGGGCCCGGGATACAAAGAAATCTTTTCCTTCTCCTTTCTTGTGAGTGAAAAATGAAACCGAATTTATTAATGTAATGACATCATTTATAATGCTTTAAGCAATGTTCACAGAAACCTGGAGCACCAATTTACACGTGATGAACAACAGGTAATAAATACTTAGATAAAGAATTGACAGCTTGAGAGGGAGATAAGGGCTTCCAGCTATGGCATGAATAAGTCATACAGATATAAGGTGCAGCCAATGGAAGTGAGTCAATCCTGTAATAATAGTGTTGCATGCTTTCACATGATAGCTACACTTGTGGTTAAGTACAACATAATTTATAGACATATGGAATGACTAGGATGTATGCCTAATACGACAAATTTGTGAGCAATCTTTCAATTAAAAATTGACAACTTTTACACTATTTTAAATTTTCTTTGTCATTAAAAAAGCATTCCTGGGGTGTCTGAGTGACTTAGTTGGTTAAGCATGCGACTTTGACTCAGGTCATGATATTGCTGTCCATGGGTTTGAGCCCCGCATCTGACTCTGTGCTGACAGCTCAGAGCCTGGAGCCAGCCTCAGATTCCGTGTCTCCCTCTCTTCCCACCCTCCCCCGCTCAAACTCTCTCAAAACAGAAAAAATAAACATTAAAAATTTTGTAAAAATCATTCCTAATTTAGAATATGTGAAATTCTGTTTATACTGTATTCTCTAACACCACCATCTTGATGTTGAGAACTTATATGAAAAGTCACCAAGAATGTCTTTGATGACACATAGATGACAAGGTCGAAATGTGACTTACAGGGAGCTAAACATCTGTTATGAATTTACTGTATGTATCTTTGGCTAATATTTTCAATGAAATGTACTTTAGGGATGCAGATGGATGAGTTACTGTCCTTCAGGCAGATAGGTCAGTTTCCTGTAAGACCATTATGCCTTCAATTACTAATTGCCATCTCTTCAGAATTAAAACAAAGTTAGGAGAAGAAAGTGTCTTCTAATTCAATGTAAAAGAAGACTATGGTGTTTTAAAGGGTTCATCTACCATCTGGCATCCTCAGATTGGCCGTGGACATGAGGATAGCAACCTACTATCTTGATGCACATTTCTAGTTCCAGAGGGACAATATGGACCTTATTGTCAAACACATTTAACCAATATCAGCAGTCTACCTCTGCCAGGTCTAGGCTGCAGGGCCTGGGGGCAGCACAATGCCTGATGCCTGGGTTCAGACCATGAGGAAGGCCAGCCAGTGTTGGGGGAATGCACAGGGCTGGGGCACTGAGGGAGATGGTTCAGGGTCATCTGCCCACAGAGTAGGCTCTGGTGTTTACCTCCAAAGAGCAGCACACTCTCCCTCAAGACATCCCTCTCCCTGACAGAACATGAGGCTGAGCTTGACAGTTCCAGGAGAAATGAGGGGGACCCATCTGTTCAAATGCAATGGCCTCTGCAGACCTGGGCCCCAGGGAAGTTGGAGTCTGGGAGTCACAGAACTCTGATGTCCATGATACCAGCCTTTTCTGCCCCAACACTCAGAGCCACTTAATACATGCCCTCTCCCCTGGCCCATGTCACCCTGTCCACATACCTGGACTAGGTCCCTGCTTTCCTCCTTGCATTACCTCCTTGTCTCTGTTTCTCTCTAACCCTGTGTCTCTCTGTTTCTTCTTTTCACTTTCAATGACTTGCGCAATTCCCCCATCACTCAGTCTCTCTCCCTGCCTGGCTCTTTCTCCACCACTCCCCCAGTTGCAGGCCATCTGCTCTGTGCATGCAGCCCTGTCCAGGTGCCCAGGGAACCACTGTCTCACCCTCTCTCCTGTCTTGTTTTGTCCCAGGCCCTGATGACAATGGACGAGAATCCCCAGACAGCAGCTGATCATGCTGACACTATAGCAATGCTGGCAGCATGTGGACAGCCAGACACTCACCCTTGGTGCCCCAGCCATGACCCAAAAGCTGCTGGAGGGCTGGCTGTTTCCCTAAACTGAGAGGAAAAAGGGGGCTGCAGGGTTCAGGGTCCCTGGGGCCAAGTGCACTGGATTGGCCAGTGTAGAAGGAGCCGTATGCTTACACCCAATCTCCTGGGTGGTGTCCAAGGGACTATTTCATACCATTGACCTCTGCCCTCCCCATCCCTCAATAAGGCAACAGGGGAAGATTTTAGGGACATCATGCGAATCACCACACAAATTGCTGCCATTTGCCCCCTTGGAGGCCACCTGGATTGGTGCTATTTGGGGCAGCTGGTAAGGTGGAGAAGGGCACAAGAGGTGGATTCATGCAGGGCCTCCTTCCTGGTCTCCTGAATCCACTCCTCACCATGACAGTAGACCCTTTCCTGGAGACAGATGCCTGCCCTGCTCTTCAGCACAAACCCCATAAACTAGCAGGCGCCATGTGCTCATGAGGATCTGTCCACAGAATAAACCACCACCACCAGAGCTGCTATCGGATGCGTCCAGCTCCCCAGATGGAATGACAGGTCCCTTCCAGGCAACACAACCCCAGAGAATGATCTATCTTCTTCCGCCAATACTACACACTCTACCTGTTCTTAACTGCGTGTACAGGAACCCCAAAGTGTGCACTTGATGGAGAATGAGTGTCGATTTTCCTGGAAGCAGACACCGACACAGAGACACAACTGTGACAGGTATATTAGGGGACACTAGGAAAGACAAAGTGGGGGGGCAGGGTGAGCGGGGAAAGCGTTTGGACCAAGGGGCAGATTAGACACCATCTCTAAATATATAATCACCACAGCTGGCCTTCTTCAGATTTCACACTGATTGTCCTCTATGTCAAAGAAATTTTGAGTTACTGGAATGGGATCTTCTGTTCTCCATGCATTTTGTCTTGACCATACATGTGTGGCCTTGGATGAACACTGAATTGTGTGGCTGCATCTGTGTGTCTACCTGTAATGGAAGAGGATTCTCTTCAGATCTTAGCTCCAGATCCTTGAATGTACACATTCTCACACTTATCTTTTCCTTCTTCGTAAAGTAGGACCTCAATTTCAATAGAAAAAATGTAAGGGTCTTTATCGTATCTTTTGAAACAGGGATTGCCAATCTCCCAGCCTCAGTTTGATGAAATTGAATAAACATCTGTTGATGATCTTCTGTGTGCAGATACATTCATTTCCACACAGAGAAGGGTGAGTGCCCACTCATCCCGTACATGTTACACATTCCTCATGTGCTTNCCAGGTCTAGGCTGCAGGGCCTGGGGGCAGCACAATGCCTGATGCCTGGGTTCAGACCATGAGGAAGGCCAGCCAGTGTTGGGGGAATGCACAGGGCTGGGGCACTGAGGGAGATGGTTCAGGGTCATCTGCCCACAGAGTAGGCTCTGGTGTTTACCTCCAAAGAGCAGCACACTCTCCCTCAAGACATCCCTCTCCCTGACAGAACATGAGGCTGAGCTTGACAGTTCCAGGAGAAATGAGGGGGACCCATCTGTTCAAATGCAATGGCCTCTGCAGACCTGGGCCCCAGGGAAGTTGGAGTCTGGGAGTCACAGAACTCTGATGTCCATGATACCAGCCTTTTCTGCCCCAACACTCAGAGCCACTTAATACATGCCCTCTCCCCTGGCCCATGTCACCCTGTCCACATACCTGGACTAGGTCCCTGCTTTCCTCCTTGCATTACCTCCTTGTCTCTGTTTCTCTCTAACCCTGTGTCTCTCTGTTTCTTCTTTTCACTTTCAATGACTTGCGCAATTCCCCCATCACTCAGTCTCTCTCCCTGCCTGGCTCTTTCTCCACCACTCCCCCAGTTGCAGGCCATCTGCTCTGTGCATGCAGCCCTGTCCAGGTGCCCAGGGAACCACTGTCTCACCCTCTCTCCTGTCTTGTTTTGTCCCAGGCCCTGATGACAATGGACGAGAATCCCCAGACAGCAGCTGATCATGCTGACACTATAGCAATGCTGGCAGCATGTGGACAGCCAGACACTCACCCTTGGTGGCCCAGCCATGACCCAAAAGCTGCTGGAGGGCTGGCTGTTTCCCTAAACTGAGAGGAAAAAGGGGGCTGCAGGGTTCAGGGTCCCTGGGGCCAAGTGCACTGGATTGGCCAGTGTAGAAGGAGCCGTATGCTTACACCCAATCTCCTGGGTGGTGTCCAAGGGACTATTTCATACCATTGACCTCTGCCCTCCCCATCCCTCAATAAGGCAACAGGGGAAGATTTTAGGGACATCATGCGAATCACCACACAAATTGCTGCCATTTGCCCCCTTGGAGGCCACCTGGATTGGTGCTATTTGGGGCAGCTGGTAAGGTGGAGAAGGGCACAAGAGGTGGATTCATGCAGGGCCTCCTTCCTGGTCTCCTGAATCCACTCCTCACCATGACAGTAGACCCTTTCCTGGAGACAGATGCCTGCCCTGCTCTTCAGCACAAACCCCATAAACTAGCAGGCGCCATGTGCTCATGAGGATCTGTCCACAGAATAAACCACCACCACCAGAGCTGCTATCGGATGCGTCCAGCTCCCCAGATGGAATGACAGGTCCCTTCCAGGCAACACAACCCCAGAGAATGATCTATCTTCTTCCGCCAATACTACACACTCTACCTGTTCTTAACTGCGTGTACAGGAACCCCAAAGTGTGCACTTGATGGAGAATGAGTGTCGATTTTCCTGGAAGCAGACACCGACACAGAGACACAACTGTGACAGGTATATTAGGGGACACTAGGAAAGACAAAGTGGGGGGGCAGGGTGAGCGGGGAAAGCGTTTGGACCAAGGGGCAGATTAGACACCATCTCTAAATATATAATCACCACAGCTGGCCTTCTTCAGATTTCACACTGATTGTCCTCTATGTCAAAGAAATTTTGAGTTACTGGAATGGGATCTTCTGTTCTCCATGCATTTTGTCTTGACCATACATGTGTGGCCTTGGATGAACACTGAATTGTGTGTCTGCATCTGTGTGTCTACCTGTAATGGAAGAGGATTCTCTTCAGATCTTAGCTCCAGATCCTTGAATGTACACATTCTCACACTTATCTTTTCCTTCTTCGTAAAGTAGGACCTCAATTTCAATAGAAAAAATGTAAGGGNCCACTGTAAAAGGGAGGTGGAAATTCTACACAAACGAATGACCATAAACATACCTTGATTTCAGGTGTAAAACTCCCATAAGGCATCATGAGACACAGTACCGGTTACAACAGTTCCTGTGCCGCAGAGACCCTGTCCGTGTAAACAGTTACAACGGCTCCTGTGCCGCAGAGAACCCGTCCGTGTAAACGGTTGCAACAGCTCCTGTGCGGAAGAGAACCCGTCCGTGTAAACAGTGACAACAGCTCCCCGTGTAAACAATTACAACGGCTCCCGTGCCGCAGAGGACCCGTCCGTGTAAACGGTTACAACGGCTCCTGTGCCTCAGAGAACCCGTCCGTGTAAACGGTTGCAACGGCTCCCGTGCTGCAGAGAACCCGTCCGTGTAAACGGTTGCAACAGCTCCCGTGCCGCAGAGAACCTGTCCGTATATACAGTTACAACAGCTCCCGTGAGGAAGAGAACCCGTCTGTGTAAACAGTGACAACAGCTCCCGTGCCGCAGAGGACCTGTCCGTGTAAACGGTTACAACAGCTCCCGTGCCGCAGAGAACCTGACCGTGTAAACGGTTACAACGGCTCCCGTACCGCAGAGAACCCGTCCGTGTAAACGGTTACAACAGCTCCTGTGCGGCAGAGAACCCGCCCGTGTAAACGGTTGCAACAGCTCCTGTGCGGGAGAGAACCCATCCGTGTAAACAGTTGAAGAGCCAAACATTAAGGCCTCCATTAAGAGCACCCTCGGGCTGCACGTAGCCCCAGTCCCAGTTCCAGGAAAAGCCTCAGACTGTTCAAGGCTAAAGCCATCCTCGGACCGCCCTCAGGTCAGCTAACCAAAAAACATTCCTGTGGTCTGAGTCAAGGCTGGGAACTGTAGACAGTTATTCTGTACAAACTAGCTAATTTCTCACCACTTGCCTGAACCCCACGTGGGCCCTTTGAACTTACTTCACAATTGGTCATTTTCAAAGGATTCTCAAAAGTCATGATTGGGTCCCACCAAAAGTAACGGACGCCTCACAGATACTGAATGGTCAAAGCTGTAATTGTAATTGGTGCTTATGTGATGATGCTACACGTACTGTAACACCCCCATCCCTTACTCCTTAAAAACCCTGTTCGCTATTGTTCTTCGCTTCACCTTGCTGCCACGACACCGGTAGGCAGATGAGCCCCTGCTCGAGCTTGTAATAAAGACCCTTTTGTATTTGCATCGGTGTCGGCTCCTTGGAGGTCTCTGGGACTCTCGAATCTGGCACAACACAGTGACAACAGCTCCTGTGCCGCAGAGAACCCGCCCGTGTAAACGGTTCCAACGGCTCCGGTGCCGCAGAGGACCCGTCCGTGTACACAGTTCCAACAGCTCCCGCGCCGCTGAGGACCCATCCCTGTACACGGTGACAACGGCTCCTGTGCCGCAGAGACCCTGTCCGTGTAAACAGTGACAACGGCCCCTGTGCTGCAGAGAACCTGTCCGTATGAACAGTTACAGCGGCTCCTGTGCCGCAGAGAACCCGTCCGTGTGAACAGTGACAGTGGCTCCTGTGCCGCAGAGAACCTGTCCGTGTAAACACAGCTGCAGGACTCTGTGAGGTGCCATCCCTGCAGGGAACCCCCGATTCCCTCCCTTCATGACTGCAGCTCCAGATACATTTTCTAGTACACAGGCCACTTCCGATAATTCAGTGTTTTCACCCAGGGGACAACTGCAGAAATTCTCTATCGCACATTTACCAACACAGAGGAGACAGTGATGAATTCTGAAATTTATCTAAGAACAGTCAGCACTGCACAAAGCACACAATATAAAGTTGGAAAGAATTCATCTTTTCCAGTCATGAGGCTGATAGCAGACATTCTGAACAAGTTCGTCCTTTACACTGAAACAGGAGAAAATTAAAATAAAAATAGTAATCTCGTGTAAAGTAGGTGTGGAAGGAGTCAGCCGTGCCAGAAGACTGAGTGTGCAGTGAAGTGTCATCCTCCTCAAGTTATTTACACAAACACAAAGTGAAGGCCATGTGGTCCTCAGCCTCCACGCACTTGTGGCTTCCAGAAGCGCCAACTAACATGATTATCTTAACATGGAGAAGCCTGGAGGCTTGTGAGGAAGAAGTAGATAAAATAGCAAAGACACCATAAGACATAGAAAACCAGACAAGGCCAGATAGAACTTTCCAGAAATCATTACAACTGAAAAGGGCAACAGATTTTACCTTGTCTTTCTGTACATCCTTGGTAGAGACACAACTGATGTTCCCCATGGGAGCTGCACCATGTCCCGTGTCCCACAAATCCTAGAGGTGGATGGAGATTGATTCTGACTTGCATAGACTGTGCAGAAGAACACTCCCCCCATCGTCCATTATATTCAACTCTTTCCTACTCTCCAGTCCCTTACCATGGGATTTCCAGGTTCCTCAGGTGACCCTTGAGGACAAGAGGGAGATCTGACCTTGTCCCTTGAGGAAGTTTCCACATGGCCCTGGCTCAGGCATTTTTATAACTAATCAAGCAAGTGTGAACAGCTCAGGTCTCAACTAGCTAGAAATAAAGTTAGGGGTGTGTCTCATCCCTCAGCGAGCCCAGCACACGGTCTCTGTACAAGCTACGTCCCAGGGAGTGCTGTGTCTGTCAGCCGGTATAAGGCCCCTTTCC
The DNA here is from genome assembly GCF_008692635.1 of Crocuta crocuta. Taxonomy (NCBI): domain Eukaryota; kingdom Metazoa; phylum Chordata; class Mammalia; order Carnivora; family Hyaenidae; genus Crocuta; species Crocuta crocuta. The sequence goes on along the minus strand of NW_027529488.1, from coordinate 3,931 downwards.
TTCCCTATAAGAGACACGTGCTGCCCAGCTCACTATGTGGAAATGACAGCCCGTTTCATGTGTGTCCTGAGAAACTTGAAGAACATTACGACGTCCTCAGTCAGGCTGACCTGAAAGTCCTGTGGTGCCATCATTGCATCTTCTCCAAAGACACAACAACAACAAAAAAGATGAAATGTGTTTCATAAGTCAACTTACACTGTTCAAATCATCTTTCCAGATGGTGCAGGTGGAGGTGGAGGGTGAGGTCCCAGAGACCCCCAGCGTGGAGAAGGTGGGTGGCCCAGAGCCCATGAATGGTGATAAAGGGCAGCCCACAGGGTACAGCATGACGGGCACTTTTGGGAAAGGAGGAAATGCTCTTGCAGCCACGTTGACCTGCAGGACACAAATTAAACTTTTTAATGTGGTAGGGTAAAAGGTCAAAAACCCAACACCAACACCAACATAGCTGAACCCCTACAAAGCAAGAATAATGCTTATCTTCTCCTCTGCCTGGTTTCAACAGGGCAGCCTCAGTGCCACAAAACTCCACCCTTCCCACCAGGTCATTTCAATTTCCAAGCATATTTTTCCACGGAGCAAAATTAGTCTGTATGTCATAGTGTACATAAAATTCGGCATTCCCTGTGAATTCACATGGATCTGTAACTAGGAGTTTGAGGAGACAATGGAGAGCATTGCTGGCAGCATGCACGGTACTGGCTGTGTCTGCAAATGTAGGGAAGAAGTGGTCGGTCCTAGAGGATCAGAGAGAGAATTCCAGACTCCTAAAGAATGTCTGTTCCACACACACGGGCATCTATTTCCAGGACTACCCTCCACTCAGCCCTTCACCACCTCCACAGCTCCGTCTCAGCATAAATAAGGATGAGGAATTATGGTTGCCATTAGCGCTATTGCTGCTGTGGAAGAGGGCACAGTCCGCTCTGACGCACCCCAAGGGTCCTGGGGAGACTGATCTGGCCCCTGTGCAACACCCTCACTTTAAGGGTAACCTGTCTCTACCCTGTGCCCCTGTCCCTATGGCCACCCTACCCTGGCCACTGCCTGGAATCCAGGCCTAGGCACAAACCCCCATAAGGCACTGACATGGGGCAGATGCCCAGCACAGGGTTGGATCTAGGAAAACACCCCCTTCCATGACAACTTAGATGGAACAGGTCACGCCAGGGTCTGTGCTCCCCTTCTTGTAGTGGCCTCCACTGGAGTGCCAGAACTGTCCTGGAGCTAGTGTGTGTGTGTGTGTGTGTGTGCGCGCGCGCGTGTGCGCACGCCTGCTCAGGGTGTCTATGTCTGCTGTGTGTGTGTGTGTGTCTGTGTGCGTGCACGCCCACTCAGGTGTCTATGTCTGCTGTGTGGGTCTGTGTGTGAGTCTGTCCATGAGTCCCATACCTGAGTCCCCAGATGACGCTGTGAGTGGGTCCATGCCCGGGTGTCTCTGTGCCTGTGGTGTCTGTTTCTTTCTCTGCACGTGTGTGTGTCTGTGCACCTCAGAAGTAAGCGGCTGCAGAGGGGACCCTTCAAGGGTGACTCCCGGGGTGGGGGAGCAGGAGATACTATGTGCTTCCCCCGTCCTCAGGCTCAGCTCCCTCTGCCCGTTTTTCTCCCATGCTCCAGTGTCCCCCTGTGGTGCCATCCCAGTCCCCAGGGACGGATGGAGAGAAGGGGTCAGCTCACAGGACCCCAGGCCAGCAGCTGGGAGGGCTGCAGAGGGCAGGAGGCGGTTATCAGGTGTGGGGAAGCCTCGGGGTCCGTGAAGAAGCGGAGGGATTCCTAGGCCCTGGGAAGGGTGAGTGAGCAGGGACCCAGGGAGGGCTGAGGAATGGAGCTCCTGGCCCCGTGGAAGGGATGCAGGGTTGGGTACCTCTGGGAAGAGCTGGAGGACTCACGGGTCCCCAAAGGGCAGACCCCTCACTCACCTGTGCTGGTGCCAGCTGGGGCCAGGAAGCAGCATAGCAGCATGCAGACGCAGCAGATCCGTGGGATGGTGGATGGAGCAGTGAGTCACGGTCTTGCAAGCAAGTGGAATCCCCACGCTGGGCTACCCTCAGCCCTTCCCCCCTTCCCCGGCCACCTCACTAGCTCTGGCCCTGGCCTCACCCTCCAGCAGGGCATGGGCAAGCCAGGCAGAGATGGACACCTGGGGGCACAGGGGTCACTCCTGTGCCCGCGCCCCCCCCAACCTCTGTGTCCTAGTTGTTGAATGGGCATAAGGAACCACCCAAGGCTCTTGGAACCAGGAGGTAGAGTCTGGCCCTGGAATCTTCTCTGATGGGACTTGGGAAGAATTTTAGAGGGATAGCATTTAGTGTCAGTTTATTCACAGAAGGAAAGCACAACACAAGGTCACCTTGGCTGCTGATGTCAGTGTTTTCTTACGCAGGCCACATTCGGAGCACTTACCCAGGGACTGGGAGGAAGGATAGGAACTGATATTTAAAACAACAAAACTGCTGGCCCATGGGCACTCCTGATGCTCTTACAAAACAATGCCCACACCCCCTCCTCGTCCTCTCCATACTGGGGAAACTGAGGCAGTCAGGGATTTGGCCGAGATCACACAGTTGTTTCTGAGTGTTTTGCTGATATTATCTGACCAAACTTCTTTCTCCAAAGTTCACTTCTCTTAATCTTCCCAGTGATGATTTGGGCAGCTCTGTGAGAAATCCCACGTGGGTGAGGATGATGCAAACCCAACCTTCGTCCTGCTGTCATTTCCTACCAATACTGCACGTCCCTCCTTTCCCCTGCGCTGTCCCCCAGACAAGCTGGCGCTATGTGGTGGCCTCACAGGCTCCATGAAGAATGTCACATTGTCCTCTGACCAGGTAAGCTGGACGCAGCCCTGCGATGTGCTCTGACCAGTGAAATGGGAGTGGGAGTGAAGTGTGCCATCTCGAACACAACGCTTGGGAACAACTGCATCTGGCCCCCTCTCTGTCCATCTCTTACGGCACCTGGTAGTTACCTGTGTTGGGTGCTCTTTTATCCTGCTCTCAGGAGGACCATCGTGGACATGTGGCATGAGCATGGAAGACTTCCCTCATTATAAGCTGTTAAGACTTTGGGACTATTAGTTACCTGTAATAACATCTAGTCCATCCTAAGTGGTAAGCATCCTCCGTTCTCCTCTCTATGAGGCAGAACAGCCTAACATTCGAAGCAAGAACTCTGTTGTGAGATACACGTGGGTTGAAGCTCCAGCCATCCTTTTATTAACTCCAACTTCAGGCAATTTACTTGGAGTCTCTGAGCCTCCATTTTAGCTCCGTGAAATGGATGGTTACACCATCTCAGGTTTGAAGGGGATTACGTGAAATAATAAAACATGTAAAGCTGAGAGTCCAAGGCCTGGCACACACAGTGAATGCTCAATAAATGTTAGTTGTATCACTTTATGTCTTGATTGTAAACACTCATAAAATGCAGCAGCCTATTATTACAAAAGAAGGAAATGTTAAATCTTTGGCATATGTATCCTTTCAAACTGTGTTTCAATGAATGGGATATTATGTATGTTCACGGACAGGACAGCCTGCTTTTTTTCCAAAATATTGTCGTGATATTAGTTACAAATTAGAAATCTGCAGCATCTTTTTAGATTATAGGAACATTAAATACCATGATTAATTTAATCATTTCCTAATAGCTAGGAATTTCCATCGGCTGAATATGGCATTGAAAACAAATGAAGCAGAATAACAACTATCAGAATGTATTGTATGCTAGAATAAATATTACTTCATTAACTTTTATCTGTTATGTATCTATATGCATATTGGGTTGCAATTTAGAATGTATTTCTTACTACAAATACTATTTTTAAAAAGTGTGACAGTTGTCTACTGGAATCTCTTTTTCAGTTTTGAAAAAATACAAATAGCCTTCTTGGATATTTGTAGGCACTTGTGTGTTTTCTTCTTTTAGG
>NW_027529487.1:0-11239 GCF_008692635.1 Crocuta crocuta | reverse complement strand
TTCCATACAAATTTTACGATAGTTTGTTCTAGTTTTGAGAAGTATACTGGTAAAATTTTANATGTTAAACAGCAGTGGTGAGAGTGCACATCCCTATCGTGTTCCTGATCTCAGGGGGAAAGCTCTCAGTTTTTCCCCATTAAGGATGATGTTAGCTGATGGCTTGTCATAGATGGCTTTGATGATGTTTAATTAGGTTCCTTCTATCCCAACTTTCTCTAGAGTATTAAAAAGGGATGCTGTATTTGTCAAATGCTTTTCAGCATCTATTGACATNTTTTTTGGAATAGCTTGAGAAGAATTGGGATTAATTCTGTTTTAAATGTCTGATAGAATTCCCTGGGGAAGCCATCAGGTCCAGGGCTTGTATTTGTTGGGAGATTTTTGAACAATGATTCGATCANTTCCATTCTGTCTGTAGCCATAGTTTCTTTGATGTCCCCTATGATTTTTTCAAGCCCAGCTACTAATGTTACCATTATTATTCTAAAATCTTATTCAGTTATTCTCCTTATATCTGGTTTGAACAGTTCATTAGCTGTCATCTTCTTGGAGTTTCTTTGGAGGCGAACTGTTTCGTTTCGTCGTTTTAGTTANTCCAGGACCAGTTGGCGCAAGGGGACCTGGCGTGCAGGTATTTGGCTCGCACGGACTTTCTATGCCCCGAGCGGAGGTTTTTCCCAGAGGGGAGGTTTTTTGTTTCGGACTCTCTCTTTTTCCGCTCCGACCCTGGAGTCTCTGACCCCAGCCTGATTTTATCTTGCCCAGTTCACACTCATGTTAGAAGGCTTTCTCAGTGGACTCTGTGTCCTTTTTCTCCCAATCTCTCGGGTTTCGTAAGGTTTCTGATGGCTTCAGATCTTTTCGTGTGAGGTATGGGCACGAGTGCCAGTACGGAGCTTCCAAATTCTCCGCCATCTTGTCGGAATCCCCCAGGTCACACTTTTCAACCTCTTTTAGTTATGTGGTTGGTTGCTGGACTCTCTTAAACTTAAAATCATTACAATAACTTTCTCTTATACCTGGAAATACTTATGAATGTAGTTATTTTTTAAAATTTATTTATTTACATTCAAGTTAGTTAACATACACTGTCATATTGGTTTCAAGAGTACAATTTAGTGATTCATCACTTACATGTAGCACCAAAAACACACCCTAACAAGTGCCCTCCTTAATGCTCATCACCCATTTAGCCTATTCCCCCACCCACCTTCACTCTAGCGACCATATTTGTTATCTGTATGAAAGAGTCTCATATTTTGTGTCTCTCTCTATTTTTATCTTATTTTCCTTCCTTTCTCCTGTGTTCATCTGTTTAATTTCTTAAATTCCACATGAGTGAAATTATATATTTGTATTTTTCTGACTTATTTCGCTTAGCATAATACACTCTAGTTCCATCCACATGGTTGCAAATGGCAAGATTTCATTCTTTTTGATAACCGAGTAATATTCCATTGTATGTATATACCACATCTTCTTTATCCATTCATCAGTTGATGGACATTTGGACTGTTTCCATACTTTAGCTATTGTTGATAGGGCTGCTATAAACATTGAGGTGCATGTGTCTCTTCAAATCAGCAGTTTTGAATACTTTGGATAAATACTTACTAGAGCAATTGCTGAGTCATAGAGTAGTTTTATTTTTAGTTTAGTTGTTTTTTTTTTGTTGTTGTTTGTTTGTTTAGGAGCTGCCATACTGTTTTCCAGAGTGGCTGCACAGTTTGTATTCCCACCAATAGTAAAATTTTCAATTTCTGCATCCTCGCCAAAATCTGCTGTTTCCTGACTTGTTAATTTTAGCCATTCTGGAAAGTGTGAGTTGGTATCACATTGTAGTTTTAATTTGTATTTCCTTGGTCATGACTGATGTTGAGCAACTTTTTATGTGCCTGTTAGACATAGGGATGTCTTTTGAAAGTATCGATTCATGGCTTCTGCCCATTTTTTCACTGGATTATTTGATTTTTGGTATTGAGTTTGATAATTTCTCTATAGATTTTGGGGATACTAACCCTTTATCCAATATGTCATTTGCAAATATATTCTACCTTTCCATCACTTGCCTTTTAGTTTAATTGATTGTTTCTTTCTCTGTACAGAATCTTTTTATCTTGATGAAGTTCCAATAGTTCATGTTTGCTTTTGTTTCCCTTGCCTGTCGGTTAAGCATCAGACTTCAGCTCAGGTCATGATCTCGTGGTTTGTGGGAATTAGCCCTGTGTCAGGCTATGTGCTGACAGCTAGCACAGAGCCTGGAGCCTGCTTCAGATTCTGTATCTCCCTCTCTCTCTGACCCTCCGCTCCTCACGCTCTCTCTCTCTGTATCTCAGAAATAAACAAAAAAGAATAAGAAGTTGCCACAGCTTATGTCAGAAAGGTTGCTGCCTATGTTCCCTAGTAGGGTTTTGAATATTTCCTCTTTCACATTTAGGTCTTTCATCCATTTTGAATTTGTTTTTGTGTATGGTGTAACAATGTAGTCCAGTTTCATTATTCAGCATGTTGCTGTCCAGGTTCCCCAGTACCATTTGCTAAAGATACTGTCTTTTTTCCATTGGATATTCTTTCCTGCTTTGTTGAAGATTAGGTGGCCATAGATGTATGGTCCATTTCTGGGTTCTGTATTCTATTCCATTTATCTATGTGTCTTTTTTTGTGCCAGTACCATACTGTCCTGATGATTACTGGTTTGTAATGCACCTTGATGTCTGGGATTGTGATGCCTCGAGCTTTGGTTTCCTGTTTCAACATTAGTTTAGCTCTCTGGGGTCTTTTATTATTCCATACAAACTTTAGAGTTGTTTGTTCTAGCTCTATGAAGAATGCTGGTGTTATTTTACACTTGGTCTTAGCCAAAACGCTGAGAAGCGATTGTGCTGGTGTTATTTTGATAAGGATTGCATTGAATGTCTAGATTGCTTTGGGTAACATTTACAGGGGTAAGACTGGACATCCCTGTCGTGTTCCTGATCTCAGGGGGAAAGCTCTCAGTTATTCCCCGTTGAGGATGATGTTAGCTGAGGGCTTCTCATAGATGGCTTTTATGATGTTTAAGTAAGTTCCTTCTTCCCGACTTTCTTGAGAGTCTTTAATAAGAAGAGATGCTGTATTTTGTCAAATGCTTTTTCAGCATCTATTGACAGGATCATATGGTTTTTATCTTTCCTTTTGTTGATGTGATGGATCACATTGATTGTTTTGCGAATATTGAACCAGCCCTGTAACCCAGCAATGAATCCCACTTGATCTTGTTGTATCATTCTTTTTATGTGCTGTTGGGTTCGATTTGCAATTATCTTGTGGAGGATTTTTGCATCCGTATTCATCAAGGGTATTGATCTGTCGTTCTCTTTTTTTTTGCTGGATCTCTGTCTGGCTTGGGAATCAGAGTGATGCTGGCTTCATAAAATGAATCAGGAAGTTTTCCTTCGATTTCTATTTTTTGAATAGCTTGAAAAGAATGGGTAGTAATTCTGTTTTAAATGTCTGGTAGAGTTCACCAGGGAAGCCATCTAGCCCAGGGCTCTTATTTGTTGGGAGATTTTTGAGAACTGATTCGATTTCCTCACTAGTTATGGGTCTTTTCAGGTTTTTTCTAACTCTTTCCGTGTGAATTTGGGTAGTGAGTGTGTGTTTAGGAATTTGTCCATTTCTTCTATGTTGTCCAATTTGTTGGCATATAATTTTTCATAGTATTCCCTGACGATTTCTTGTATGTCTGAGGGGTTGGATGTAAAAAGTCCATTTTCATTCTAGAGCTTGTCTATTTGGGTGCTCTCTCTTCCCTTTTTGAGAAGCCTGGCTAGAGGTTTGTAAATTTTGTTTATTTTTTCAAAAAACCAACTCTTGGTTTCATTGGCCTGTTCAATTGTGTCTTTAGTGTCTATGTCGTTTGTTTCTGCTCTGATTTTTACTATTTTCTTCTATTGAGTTTGGAGTGCTCTTGTTGCTCGGCCTCCAGTTCCTTTAGGTGAGCTGTTAGCTTTTGCACTTGTNTTGTCTTAAATATTTAGGTGCTCCCATATTCGGTGTGTAGACATTTATGATTGTTAGTTCTTCCTGATGGATAGACCCTGTAATTATTATATAATGCCCTTCTTCATCCCTTGTTATTGTTTTTAATTTAAATTCCAGTTTGTCTGATGTACTATAGCTACTCCAGTTTTTTTTTTTTATTTCCAATAGCATGATATACATTTCTCCATCCCCTTACTTTTAATCTGAAGGTATCTTCCTGTCTAAAATGCGTTTCTTGTAGGCAGCAAATATATGGATTTCGTTTTTTTATCCATTCTGCTACCCTATGTCTTTTGATTGGAGCATTCAGCCCATTTACATTCAGTGTTATTATTGAAATATGTGGGTTTAGAGTCATTGTGTCCTTTGTGGGATTCATGATTGTGGTGGTGGTGTCTCTCGTATCTTGCATTCTTTGTAAGACTTCCCTCAGAAGGTCCCCCTCAGGATTTCTTGTAGGGATGGTTTAGTGGTGACAATTTCTTTCAATTTTTGTTTATTTGGAAAGACTTTGATCTCTCCTTCTATTCGGAATGACAGGCTTGCTGGATAGAGGATTCTTTGCTGCCTATTTTTTCTATTCATCACATTGAAGATCTGCTGCCATTCTTTTCTGGCCTGCCAGGTTTCAGTAGATAGTTCTGTTACCACTCTGATAGGTTTTCCTTTGTATGTTAGGGCCCTTTTCTCCCTAGCTGCTTTCAAAAATCTCTCTTTGTCTTATATTTCGCCAGTTTCACTATGATATATTGTGCAGATGATCGATTCAAGTTACGTCAGAGGGGAGTTCTCTGTGCCTCTTGAATTTCAACTTCTACTTCCTTTTCCAGGTTGGGGACTTTCTCTGCTATAATTTTTTCCAGGACTCCTTCAGCTCCTTTCCCTCTCTCTTCCTCTTGTGCAATTCCTGTGAAATGGATATTGTTCCGTTTGATTCTATGGCTAAGCTCTCGAACTCTTCTTTCATGTTCCTGAATCAGTGTATCTCTCATTTTCTCAGTTTCTTCTTTTTCTATAATAGTGTCTTCTAAATCACTTATCCTCATTTCTGCCTCTTCAATCCATGCATTGGACGCCTCCAGTTTATTATGTATCTCATTTATCTCATTGTTTAATTCACCATAACTATTTTTAAGCTCCATATTGTTTGTAGCCATAGTTTCTCTGATGTCCTCCATGCTTTTTCAAGACCAGCGATTAATTTTATGATTATTGTTGTAAATTCTTGTTCAGTTATGTTGCTTATATCTCTTTTCAACAGTTCTCTATCTGTCATTTCTTCTTGGAGTTTCTTTGGAGGAGAGTTCTTCCGTTTCGTCATTTTGGTTAGCTTTCTATCTCTTGTTACTTTTAAAAGCTTGTTGTACACACGGCCCCTGCGAGTTCTTCTGTATTAGAGAGGGCTCTTTTGACTGTTCAGGGTCTGTCTGTTTAGGAAGTGTTCTATGGATGGTGTCTCTTGGTTTCTCTTGTTGAGTGTTTGGTTATTTTGTTTCCCTCCTGGTAGTGGTATTTGGGATTCTCCACCATGTGTAGTTTGGCTTGTTTCTTGAGGCAGACCTGGGCAAAGAAAACAGACAACCACAGAGGGAACACAGGTACACAAATGCACAGACAAAACCAATAAACACACAAATCAGGCTCAGGTAAAAACAGCTACCACAATAACAAAACAGCTATCTGGAGGTGATGGGTGTGGTTTGGTGTAGGCAGGTCTTGTCTCGACTGTGTCCCCTGGCCTCCCTGAGGCTCCTCCTTTGTGGTTGTGGGGAGAAGAATGGCGTCACTCCAGTCCCTTCTCAACCAAGGGTTGCAAATCACTTCTTTGGTCCGATCTCCCTATGCTGTGGATGTAGACAAAGTGGGCTGAGTTCTATGCCCCACACCCAGCCTGTTTTCAGGTCCCAGTCCGTGGGCTTTGTTATACTGCCCAGGACAGTCCCACAGGCCACTGTTTCCCCGTTGACTGGGGGTTGCATGGGCGGTGGGGTAGTGTTGCCCCCTCAGATCCGCCGGAGTCAAGCAGGAATACAAGCCGAGTGCATTCGGCGAACGTAGCAACTTTAGGTCCATAGAGTAGGCATCGCTGAAGCGCGTCCCCGCAGCTTCAGCTGCTCACTGCCGCGCGCCACTTCTGCTTTACTGGGTGCCACCCGCCGCCTCTGCTTCAGCAGGCCGCTGTTGCCTGCACAGCCTCCGCTTCAAAACACGTCAGTACAGCTTCATCAGGTCGCCGCTGCTTCAGTGGGTCGTTGTCGTGTGCGCCGCTGCCGCTTTATCCAGCTCCGGGACCGCCTCTGCAGGCATGGCTGTTGATTAACCTGGCCGCCACCACCGCCATGGATGGTGCAGGGCACATAGGAGTTCAGTTTTTCCAAGCACCTTCTGGGGCCAGGGCAACTAGAATAATTTCAGCACCCCAGTCAGAGCTAAAAAACACTGTCTTTCCAAGCTGTGGTTTTTTTTTCTTCTCCAGGGACAGTTCTATGAGCAATCTCAGCTTTTCTTTCCTTTCCCCTGGAATCGTGGCAGCTCACCACCAGTCGCCAGTTTATCACTCACAGCAGCTGCAAGCAAGTTGGGTTTCCTCACCTCCCTCCATATCTCTGGGTCCCTTCCCGCTTTTATCTTCCCCAGTTCGCACTGACGCACTTAATGAAGTTTCCTTCCCAGTGTACTCTGTCTCTTTCTCTCTGAAACTCCCTGAAACTCCTCTCTCTGTCTCCCTGAAACTCCTGTGGCTCAGTGTCCTATGACTTCAGGCCTTCACTGTTTGAGAGATGGGTGCAGGATAAATGTACGGAGCTCCTTACTTCTCTGCCATCTTGCCTCCAACCTCAAGTTCATTGCTTCTTTAGTGATTTTCTGCNTGAGTGTTATGTGGAAACTAATTTGACAATAAACTATTTGTAAAAAAATAAACAAAAATATAAAAAAAATAAAAAAAGAATTAAAGCATAATAAAAAAAATTAAAAAAAAAGTCCCCTGTTATTAGCACATTCTTTTCTGTAAGATTGTTTCTGTTTGTGATTAATTGTTTTATATATTTAGGTGCTCCCTTATTCGGTGCGTAGACATTTATGATTGTTAGTTCTTCCTGATGGATCGACCTTGTTATTGTTATATAATGCCCTTCTTCATCTCTTGTTAATGTATTTATTTTAAGTCCAGTTTGTCCGATATAAGTATAGCTTTCTTTTGACTTCCAGTAGCATGATACATATTTCTCCATTCCCTTACTTTCAATCTGATGGTGTCCTCAGGTCTAAAATGAGTCTCTTGTAGACAGCACATAGATGAATTTTGGTTTTCTAATCCATTCTGCTACCCTGTGTCTTTTGATTGGGGCATTTAGTGTGATACATTCAGTGTTATTATTGACAAATATGATTTTAGTCTCATTGTGTCCTTTGTGGGATTCGTGCTTTTTACAGTGTCTCTTGTATCTTGTGTTCTTTGCAACATTTCCCCATAGAGTCCCCTCAGGATTTCTTGAATGGATTATTTAGTGGTGACAAATACTTTCATTTTTTGTTTATTTGGAAACACTTTTATCTCTCCTTCTATTCTGACTGAAAGGCTTGTTGGATACAAGTTTTTTGGCTGCGTATTTTTCCTGTTCATCACATTGAAGATTTCATGCCATTCCTTTCTGACCTGCCAGGATTCAGTAGATAGTTCTGTCACCACTCTGATAGGTTTCCCTTTGTATGGTAGGGCCTTTTCTCCATAGCTGCTTTCAAAATTCTCTTTTTGTCCTTATATTTTGCCAGTTTCACTATGATATGTCGTGCAGAAGACTGATTCAAGTTATGTCTGGCAGGAGTTCTCTGTGCCATTCGGATTTTAACATATCTTTTCTTCCCCAGATTGGGGACTTTCTTTGCTATAGTTTGTACAAGGACTCCTTCAACAACTTTCCCTCTCTCTTCCTCTTGTGGAATTCCTATGATACGGATATTATTCCATTTTTGTTTTTGTTGTTATTTTTTAAATTTTTTTCTTTAATTTTCTTTATTTATTTTGAGAGAGACAGAGATAACCTGAGCAGGGATGGTTCAGAGAGAGAGAGGTAGAGAGAAACCCACGCAGGCTCTGTGCTGTCAGCTTAGAGCCCAGTGTGGAAATTGAACTCACGAAACATGAGATTATGACCTGAGCTGAAACCAAAGTCAGATACTTAATTGACTAAGCCAGCAGTATTATTTCATTTTATTGTATCGCTGAGCTCTGGAACTCTCCTTTTGTTCCTGGATCAGTTTATCTCTCTTTTTCTCAGATTACACTTTTTCTATAATTGTGTCTTGTAAATCACTTATTTCCTTTCTACTTATCCAATCCGTACATTGGACGACTCCATTTTATTTTGCATCTCATTTATAGCATTTTTTTATTCATCACAACTAATTTTAATCTCCATAATCTTTGTAGCAATGCTTTCTCTGATGTCTTCCATGCCTTTTTCAAGCCCAGTGATTAATTTTATGACTATTCTAAATTCTTGTTCAGTTATGTTGCTTATATTTGTTTTGAAGAGTTTTTGGCTGTCATTTCTTCCTGGAATTTCTTTGCAGTAGAGTTCTTCCATTCCGATATTGTTCCATTTGACTGTATCGCTAAGCTCTCAAACTCTTCTCTCAAGTTCCTGGATCAGTTTGTCTCTTTTTTTCTCATTTTCTGCTATTTCTATAATAATGTCTTCTAAATCACTTATTCTCCTTCTGCCTCTTCAATTTGTGCATTGGCCGCCTCCAGTTTATTATGTATCTCATTTATCGCATTTTTAAAATTCATCATACCTATTTTTGTGCTCCATGTTGTTTGTAGCCTTAGTTTCTTTGATGTCCTCTATGTTTTTTTCAAGCCCAGTGATTAATTTTATGATTATTGTTCTAAAATCTTGTTCAGTTATTCTGCTTATATCTGTTTTGAACAGTTCTTTGGCTGTCAATTCTTCTTGGAATTTCTTTGGAGGAGAGCTCTTTCGTTTCATCATTTTGGTTAGCTTTCTATCTCTTGTTAGTTTTAAAAACTTGTTATGATCTCTGCATCTGGGAGTGCTGCTGTACCAAAGAAGACTCTTTGACTATTCAGGGCCTATCCTTTCAGAAAGTGTTCTTTGAGTGGTATCTCTTGGTCTCTCTTGCTGAGACTTTGGTTATTTTATTTTCCTAATCGAAGTGGTATTTGGGACTCTTCACCATGTGTACTTTGGCTTGTTTCTTGAGGTAGCCGTTAGAAGGTTTTCTCAGTGTACTCTGTCTCCTTTTCCTCCCAAACTCCTAGATTTTGTAAGGGTTCCTATGGCTTCTGGTCTTCTCTGTGCGAGATAAGGGAGTGAGTGCAATGTACGGACATCCTACTTCTCCACCATTTGCCCCTCCTCCCCTTCCTTATTTTCTTTTTCTTTTTCCCTTTCGATTTGTGTGTTTGTTGGATTGGTCTGTGTGTTTGTGTGCCTATGTTCCCTGTGTGGTTGTCTCTGTTTTTTTATTCCCCAGCGCTACTTCAAGAAACAAGCCAAAGTACAAATGGTGGAGGGTCCCAAATACCACTACAATTAGGAAAATAATATAAAGGTTTCAACAAGAGAGACCAAGAGACACCATTCAAAGAACACTTTCTGAATGGACAGGCCCTGGACAGTCAAAGAGCCCTCATTGGCACAGCAGCACTGGCAGGTGCAGAGTGCATAACAAGTTTTAAAACTAACAAGGGATAGAAAGGTAACCAGAATGATGAAAAGGAAGAGCTCTCCTCCAAAGACATTCCAGGAAGAATTGAAAGCCAAAGAACAGTTCAAAACAGATATAAGCAACATAACTGAACAAGAATTTTGAAGAATAGTCATAAAATTAATCGCTGGGCTTGAAAAAAGCATAGAGGACATCAAAGAAACTATGGCTACAAACATCATGGAGATAAAAAATAGGTATGATGAATTAAAAAATGCGAGAAATTAGATACATAATAAACTGGAGGCATCCAATGCAGGAATTGATGAGGCAGAAAGGAGAATAATTGATTAAGAAAACACCATGATAGAAAAAGAGCAAGCTGAGAAAAAGAGAGATAAACTGATCCAGGAACATGAAAGAGGAGTTCAAGAGCTCAGAGATACAGTCAAACGGAACAATATTTGTGTCATAGGAATACCATGAGAGGAAGAGAGAGGGAAAGGTGCTGAAGGAGTCCTGGAACAATTATAGCACAGAACTTCTCCAACCTGGGGAAGGAATTAAACGTTGAAACAAAAGAGGCACAGAGAACTCCCCTCTGACGTAATTTGAATCGATCTTCTGCACGACATATCATAGTGAAACTGGCAAAATATAAGACAAAGAGAGAATTTTGAAAGCAGGTAGGGAGAGAAGGGCCCTAACATACAAAGGGAAACCTGTCAGAGTGGTGACAGACCAATCTACTGAAACTTGGCAGGCCAGAAAGAATGGCAGGAGATCTTCAGTGTGATGAACAGAAAAAATAGGCAGCCAAGAAATCACTATCCATCAAGCCTGTTATTCAGAATAGAAGGAGAGATAAAAGTCTTTCTATATAAACAAAAATGAAAGAATTGGTCACCACGAAGCCAGCCCTACAAGAAATCCTAGGGGGACTATGAGGGAAGTGTTACAAGGAACGAAGATACCAGAAACATCACCACAAGCATGAATCCCACAGAGGACATAATGACTCTGAACCCACATGTTTCAATAACAACACTGAATGTAAATGGGTGAATGCTCCATTCAAAAAAAAATAGGGTAACAGAATGGATAAGAAAACAAAATCCATCTATTTGTTGTCTACAAGAAATGCATTTTAGACTGGAAGATACTTTCAGATTAAAAGGAAGGTGATGGAGAAATATATATCATGCTACAGGAAATAAAAAGAAAGCTGGCATAGCTATACATATATCAGACAAACTAGACTTTAAAGACAATAACAAGAGATGAAGAAAGGCATTATATAATAATTGCAGGGTCTATCCATCAGGAAGAACTAACAATTATAAATGTCTACGCACCTAATATGGCAGCACATAAATATTTAAAACAATTAATCACAACCAGAAACAATCATAGATAAGAAGGTGCTAATAGCAGGGGACTTTAATACTTCGCTTGTAGCAATGCATAGATCAACCAGACAGAAAATCACTATAGAAACAATAGACTTGAATGACATATTGGACCAGATGGATCTGAC